>NW_024349802.1:16875064-16889623 GCF_902729225.1 Pteropus medius | reverse complement strand
GGATTGAATTTCAGTAGACTCTTTCCTATGGGCTGTGAGAAGTCCCTTTGGACAGCCTGGCTGGGGTAGATCAACCCAAGTGCCACCGATGACAGTTTCAATATCTTAACTAATTCCTGCTCTGCAATCCTATCTACTTATTCCTCTCTTTCCTCCAGCATGTGTCTGCTCAGAATCTTTTTGGATTATTGGGTCAACAGCTAAGTCGATCTTTCCTTAGCAGGACACATAGCCTCATTGGTCACATACACACGTGTGTGTGTGCACGCACACACACACACCATGATTTGCCTCTTTTGCTTCACAATTCATTGCCACTGTTTTTCTGGTTTAAGTACTAACAAAAAAACTATATTTACATTTCTTTAATGATTATTACAACTTTGCTCGTCCATTAACTTTTAATTTTTGTTATAGATAAATAGAACAGCAGTCACTATTAAGTAACTGGGCTTGAATCAGAAACACAAGCATAATATAATTTTTCTTGCTCTCTCATAGGCCCATGGAGAAATCCAAATAGTGGTAATAACTGTTCGTTCAAGATAATATATTTTCCTGTACTCCTTTGTGAATATCATGCCTTAACCCAACAGATGGCCCCCTAGGAAGGATTGAGGCTTGGTGGTGGCCATCCACACTCCTAGCATTAACTGTGAATAGCTCCCTTATCTCTATTTCCAGCCCAATCTCTCACCCAAGGTGTCAGTGCCTAACTTTCAAGTGCTTTGGAGGCTTTGCTTTTTAGATGTCTCCAGCCAAAGCAACTGAATAAGTTTAAAACTGAACCTACTGTTATCTAGAACTCTGCAGCTCAGTATGCGGACATGTGGTTATTGGGCACGTGACATGCAGCTAGTCTGAACTGAGATGGACTATAAGTGTAGCACACACTCAACTTCAAAGACCGAGTATAAGAAAAAGAGTACAAAATAGCTCATTAATGATTTTTATATTGATTACATGCTGAGATAATAGTATGCTGTATGTATATGATTAAATAAGACATTATTAAAATAAATTTCACCAGTTTCTTTTTACTTTTTAAAATGTTGTTATTAGAAAATTTTAAATTATGTATGTGGCTTGTGTATTTCCATTGGGCCGTGCTGTGCTAAAATATCAAAACTGGGAGGGATTGACTAATCCTAACCCTCATTTATGAGTGAAGAGTGATAATAATAATAATTTACATGCCTGATCATGTGCCTTAGCATTTACATGTGTTATCTAATTTAATCCTATGAGGTAGGTACCACGGTTATACCCATTTTAGAGATGAGGCCTATGGAGGGGGAGTAGCTTGTCCAGTATCGTATAGCTAGTAACTTGGATGCTCTGCACAGATTCAATTCCCATGAATGATGGAATACTGAGTACTTTCCAAGACACAGATGCCATGTGTATTTGTCCATGGTTCCCTCTCACCGAATCCATTCTCTGGTAGACACTGTACTATGGACTTACTTCTCAATTATCTTTGTCCCCAACTGTGATCTCATTTTCTCTTTGAAAAGAACATATGCCCAAATTAAAAGAAAAAGTCATTCCCTTGGACCAGGGACCTCTACAATTACTGCAAAAATCTTTTTTTTTTTTTGGAACTGTTAAAGGCAAAGGAATGCGAAGCTTTGTGATGGAAAATGAGTTTCCATTCTGCCTAAAACTGCATCCTGTCATGGCAACATGTACATACATGTTTACATACATAGCAAATCACTCTTCACAGACTCTGTAGATAGTTACAGCACAGTTGCATCTTAGACTTGGTATGCAGTTAGTTGAAAAGTGAAAATGACAAATAACATATGAGCAAACATTATAGTGTCAACACATTTCCTTATAAAGGACAACATTGGGAACCAGTATGCCATCTCAGAATAAATCCAACTCAGCAGATGTCTTCTCCAGCTTAGAATGGATTATCGCTTCTTTAGCTGAGTGTCAGATAATGTTGCTTGTTTGTATTTAGGGGACATGTTATATGAAAAGTACATGACACGTAGCACAGTGAAATGTTCATTTCGGGAGAGGTACATGAAAACTGAGAGCAAATGAGGGAAATGAAATTCACTCTTCCCATCTCATGCTAATTCTAGGACATATAGTCATTGAGTGAAACGGAGGGAGGAATTGCCCCTACATATTTAAATTGTTGTTTTTCTCTATTTTTTGACAAGTATATAAAATTGAATTTGTGTAAGTTAAATGAACATGTATCTTACCTCCTGAACCTTCTGGTAAATAATATTGACTTCCTATGGGTCTATCATGCATACAGGTCCTTAAGGAGGGGATTTTATGATAGCAGGATGTGAAGTATTTATTTTTGGTGGGCTTGAAGAACTCATGAGTTTATTCACTATTCCAAGAAGAGTGACTGAGTGTCCTCTATGTGTCAGATGCTGTCCCAGGTTCTGAGGAATCGGAGATGAATTAAGAGACTATCTCTGTCCATAAGCCACTCAGAAATTTTAAAGGGTTAGATCATGTTAAAAAATAAATGCCCAAGAGTATTATGAGTATTGTCCCTAAGGGGTCAGATGTATAGTTTATGTTTTATATTGTCATCATTATTGTCATTTTCTTTAGAAAAAGGAGGAGGTACAGGCTAGGAGGAAAAGGAATTCTGGAAGAGGTTCTAGCACCTGACAGGTCCGACTGCAGAAAGCAGAGTGGAAAGACGGTTTGAGCTTCAGAGACGGCATGACACACATATTGTGAGGACTTGAGTGGAAAAGAATTAGAGAGACTGGAATGACCAACTGTTGCTTTTTGCCTTTTAAAGCATTGCATGGGACAAATGCAGACAAGAGAATTCATCTGTTAATTAACTAGTGTAATTCTTATATTGGAATCCTGCTCTTAGGGTAATTGTATTTGTGTAACTTTCCAAAAGTTTAACAACATTGATTTTGTATAATTATTTAACTTTTTAGGCTATGAAATAAAGCTTAGATGGAAGACTATCGAATTTCCTGTTTATTCGCCAGATTTCCTGTTCATTACCTTTTTTTTCTTAAATTGCTTCATTTTTCCCTTAAGATCTTGATATTTTTGCTTTGATTTAAAAGCTAATTGGCTGATTCATTTCAAAGGTGCCACTTTGACTTAGTGTTTTTAATCTAGAGTTTATTATATTTACTGGTGCTAACATGAGAGCGTACCTAAATCAACTTTGTACCTTCTGTTTTCTCTCCTCAAGGTACTTTATGACCCAGGCTGCCTTCTGGATCAGGAAGATACTGGAAGCTATAAAACACACAAAGCCGGGCTTTGTTTTCACCCGAGTGTGCGGAAGGACACTGGCCTCAAGTATGTCACCTTGTGCCCCCACCATATTCTCTTCATTCCACTTTCCGGGTCCATCTCTGGATAGAAGACGAAAGAAGTCAGAGTAAGACCTGGCTGCCTGGGGCTAGGTGCCCATGCACGAGCTGATTTGCTGTGTTCTATGGGCATGTCTGCTTAGAGTGTGTGGTGCTCACTCTGTGCCTTAGGGGGTTTGTCTCCAGCCACATGTGCTGCTCTGAGCCTTGAGAGCATGGCTCTTGGCAGGACTGTCAGAACAGACCCGTTTGCCTTTGGAGCCAGACTGCTCCATTTCCCATCGCTCTGAGCCCAGGTGTGGTCACACCCCCTGCTCTAGTCTCCCTCAACACAGCTGATGCCAGCTGGTGCTCTTAAATAGCTATGTTCTCAATGCTCAGGACTCTTTCAATTAAAAAAAAAAATCTAAAAACCATTTGGAAGAGAAGATATTGCTTTTTTCTGATGACCAAGTTAAGACACACTCAATGTAAAAAATTTGACAAATACTGAAAATTGTAAGTAAAAAAAGCAAGTATGATGTATGATTCTGCCACCAGAGACAACCACTGCTAATATTTTGTGAAATTCTTGACAGATTTTTTAATCTTATACCACAGGCATTTGTACAATTGGGATGTGCTTAAGTGTGCTTTTAGGCATTCCACTTATTTCTCTTCATAATATTTTGTATTTTCCCATATCATCTAATGGTCTATGGGGCCATGTCTGGCTATGTTTGTGTGTGTGTGTGTGTGTGTATACACATGTACACAATGCTATAGTGGTTAGGGATAGGTTAACTGAATAGAATGGAAAATACAAATTAACAGTCACTTAAACATTTATCATTTCTTCTCTCAGGTAAAAGAAGCCTGAAGATAAAGAGTCCATCTTTGCTACAGAAGCTCCATGATCATCAGGGACCCAGGCTTTGCTCTTTTCCTGTTCCTCATGGCTTCCGTTTTCAAGATTTCCAATGCCACGATAGAATATACAGATGTCAAATTATAATGTACGCCTGAAAATTATATAATTGTATTAACCAATGTTACCCCAATAAACTTAATTAAAAAAAAAAAAAAGATTTCCAATGCCAGCTGCTGGAGCTCCTCAGTCCACACAGTAGGAAGGAGTAAGGAGAAAAAGAGATATGGCATGCTCTAGCCAAATCAAGAACCTTGAAGGAATCTTTCTGGAAGTTTCATACAACACATCTGTTTATAAATTTCATTGGCCAGAGTTCAGCCATGTGCTGGGAGGCTGGGAATATAGTTGCTTATTTGGGATTAATGCCTTACTCCAAAAATTTGGGATTTTATTACCCAAAAAGTAAAAAAAAGAATATTGGGTAGACAATCAGAAAATATATAGCTTTATAAAACTGATTAGTTCAACAGTTTTCTATGGCTTCAGGTATTGTTTGATCCAGCTGATAACATCATTCAGACTTTTGCTCTGCTTCTTAGAGATTCTCTGGCTCATCTTCCTCATACATTGTTTTTACCCCCCAGACTGTCTCTTCCTAGGATGGCAGAGATAGCAGTATCATTTCATGATATTTTATCCTTACACCAGAGAAGGAGGGAGGCGTTCTTTCTGAGACCTCTCACAAGAGGGCAATAATATTTTCTCAGGCCCCTCACAACGTTTCTTTGTGTATCATTGACTCAAATTGGGCCACTTGCTTTTGCCTGTATTAATTATTATGACCAGGTAGATGGTGTGATGTTGGTTTAGGCCAATAAAGGTCATTCCTAGGATTAGCAATGGGCTAAACTTCCCTAAAACACAGACTGGCTGGACGGGGCAGATGTGACTACTGTCTATGAAAATGAGTATAGCTATATAGTGAAACCAGTGTTCACTATATCTCTTCTGTAAATCACCTTCCTCTTTCTATGTAACATGCTTATGTAACTGTTTCTTCACTTATCATTGTTTATTGACTCCCCAATATCATATTCTCAGTTCCTTCTCTGCAACTTTAAATAGCACAATTAAACCTTCATTGCTCATTCTGTTAACCACAGGGGTGGACATCTCTTGACTCCTATGTTGTATGATGAGGACATTAAAGTTCCTTCATCCATTCATCAGACCTCCCCCTTTTACCTCTCAAACTTTGCCGGCTGTACTTTTATTTCTGTAATGTTGACATTGAGAAATATACATTCTGACTATCTTAGTTAAGTCTTCTTAAACATCCATAGGTTGATTCTAAATGTTTAAAACAGAAAACAACATTTAAATTATTAGGACATTATAAATATTGTTGCTGAAGGCCCAAGTGTATGCTAGGTTATACTTCCTTTCCAGGTAGGCAAAGAAACAAGTCTGTGCCATTCAAGTTCAAATCCTTCTGCTTTTAAACACCACCAAACATCTTTACCATTTCTGTCAGTTGTCTAAGATCTTATTTAAACTAATTCGCCTCTTTTGTTCTTCTTCCATAGAGATCTCTCCTTCATCGTCATCTGGGCTACATTAGACCAAGTACGTCCACGACTAGCAGCATGGATATTTTGCATCCAAGAGGTAGATTTGGAGCTCAGGAAAAAATTCTGGGCTGGAGTGCAAAATCTGGGACTCGTTAGCATACAAATGGTAATTAAAGCAAGCATCGTGGATGAAATAGTATGGGGACCTGCAGAGAGCGAAAGGAGAGGAAAGACTTTGACATTTAAGGGTTAGCCTGAGAAGCAACGGGCAAAAGAGACTGAGCTTTTCAAATCTCAGCATCAGAGAATCAGTGAATTGAGGGAGTTGTAAAGGTGATGCTGAGCCTTGTACCTGGAACAGGGGTTCTTGCTTTAACATTCCTGGCAGATGGCATCCAGCATGTGCTTTGGTATCTACAGCGCTAGACGACTACAAATTTTGAGACAGTCTTACACCAAGCTGAATTGTTTCTCTTCGTTATAGTGGCTTCTGATCTGTGCTCTCGTGAACCAGAAATCCAGCCTGATTTTATTGTTTCTCTCTGCATAACAGCTCTTAAAATATTATGCGATAGTTTAGTGCCCAACAATAGAATGTTATCAATCATTAATGTTATTTATATATTGTTGTTGTTGTTGTTCTGATTTTTATTTCATGGTTGCTCACAGCAAAGATTTTAACGTCAGACAGCCTGAGTTCTAATCTTGGTTCTGGCCCTTCCTAGCAAGGTCATGTTATCTGAATACCACATTCTTTAACCTTTCTTAGCACCGTGACTAGCAAATAGTATGTACTCAATAAATGTTTGTTATGTAATAACAAAATAATGACAACAACAATAGCAAATGCTAAGAGCTCCATTTGCCACTTATTAACCTTATTATAAGTTTTTAACTTTTACAATGTCTTGAAATGATCTGTGTCCAACCCTGTCTCCTTTAGTTGTCTCTGAATGCTTTGAAAAGAGGAATCTATTTTTTTATTCATCATATTCTTCATGGTTTAAGACAGTGCCTACCACATAGAAGATTAGTAAAAACATTTGTGGGACAGATATTTGCTGACTCCCCATCTACCCAGGATGCCCTTCTTTAAACATGAAATTATAGTCCAAATCATCCACTAACCATTCTATTGCAGTGCTCCTTAGGTTTAGGAGACCCCAAAAGGATCCCACACGTGCTCCCACAATCCAGACATGTCAGCCATACTTACCTCGTCCTTCTCTGCTCTCACCGCCACCATTTCTGGCAATGCTGGTTCATGACAGGTCACTAATGCCACGACCTATCCCAAGACCACCAGTGTCTGTGCTCAGGAGTCTGGCTTTGAATGACCTACCTCTCTAAGTTCAAAACCATGGCCTTCTCTTTGATCTGAGCCCTGCTTTGTTAGTTGGCCCCTAAACACCGAGTCTCGACTCGTGCCCAGCCTCTCATGAATCCTTCTGGAATGCTCCTATTGGTTTTTGCTTCTAACCTTTTCTCTCTGCAGCCCATACCAGTCCAAGAAATCTAGTGGGGCAAGAGGCCAGTCCACATCTGCCCACTTGTCTCTTCTTCTCACTGAAGCTTCCACCCTCATTAGCATCTCGTCTGCTAGTTTCAGGACAAAAGCTTCCAGGTTTCAGAATAAGATGAACTGATATAAGGCATGGGAGGAGAAGCAGGGTGAAGGAGGAGGAGACTTATTCATATTAGCCACAGCTCATCAAAAATGTCCCATCAAATAGAATATTTATAATTTATTCCCAAATACTCTTGTCTGTGTTAAAATTCAGTTTTGCCATATCATAACAGTGATATTGGTTACACGTCTGTAAAATTGTCCAAACTCACAGAACTGCACATCAAAGCTTAGCAAATTTTACAATATATAAATTTAAAAATAAATTGTAAAATTTCAGCTGTGCCAGAGTTTTATTTGGCAGATCACACCCATGATGTCTATTGAGTTAGCTATTCTTTGAAGACTTTATTTTCATTTTCCTTCTCAAGAAGCTAAATATTAATTTATTTGATTGTCATTGATAATAAAACATGAATTAGTTAACGACCTTTTCAAACGTAAATAGATTAAATCCAATGATAACAGGAAGACTGGAGGACAAAGAATAGCTCAGCACAAAAAAGAACCAGGAGCCTCTTATCTGGACTGCGATAACTCTGCTTGGCTGCCCTTTATCTGCCTCTATTCTCTGCAGCTTCAGGCAGTCAGCTTTTCAGTGTTCAAACAGCAGGTCCATACAGACTGGGCTACGCAGCAAGTCACTAAGAACACTGTGTTTTGAATTGATGTGGTCTCGTACTCTCTTGCTCAATCACGTTGATTCTCCTTGGACTAAACTGACTTCTGGGAAGTTCTTTGCTAGTTAGAGGCAACCTGGGCTGCTTCTTTCCTCCTTCTCTGGCTCCTCATCCACTTTTCAGTAGCAGACATGATAACACCGCATTTAAACCACCTGTTCCATTTCACAGCCCTTCCTGCACACAAGGCTATGAAACCACACCCTCTCATAGAGGTGAGTGATCATCCTTTCCTATACACAGATGTGGGGTCTTTGGCCCAAAGGCCCTTGGTTCCTGGACAACTCTGACCTCCTGGAAAGCATAGGAGCTCTGAATTTAAATCCAGTTGTTCGGTTCATAGTTCCATCCATCCGACTTCACAAGGGAGTGCCTACTGTACACCAGGGTCTGCAGGAAGTGCAGTCTCTCCCTCCTAGCACCATAGGTTTTACTGGAGAGGCAGAGAGTAAACGAGTGAAAAGAAAAATACATCAATGAATTAGTTACAGAGTAAAATAAAGGATACACGTGGCATTTACAGACTGGTAGAACAGAAAATAACAGATAGGGCATACATGGTCAAGGGGAAACATCTCTGTAAAAAAAATATTTAGGCTGAACCAGAGGAGATGCATTTTAGGTGTTTGAAACAGTAAATGCAGATGTCCTGAGGCCGGAAAGAGCTGTGCAGAACTAGAAACCTAAAGCCCAACAAGGCTAGAGAGCAGTGAGGTAGGCAGGGGAGGAGGCAGAGCCCAGGGGAAGAGCGCCCTGGAGGCCAGCCGCGGAGTCTGAGCAGCAGGCCTCTCTCCTCGGGTCTGATTTGGGTTTGGTGGAGTGGAGATGATCAGACACTCCAGGACACCACAGAAAATAAGAATAAACGTGTCCCTCTGTGGGAGATGTGACTCTTACCAACAACAGAATGCAAAGCTTCCTCCACTCACGACTTCATTTACGGGAAGTTTTTGTTAAAAGTTGTTTCTTCAGATAGAGTGATTATCTCTAAGGTAAACTGAGCACTCTTGGGAATGACCCAGTGTGCCCACAGATGCCAGCGGGACTTGTTCTAAGTTCTTATTTATTCTGTGAAGTTAATTCACATGAATCCAGCTGTCCTGGCTTTATTATAGGAAAGGTATTCACAGTTTAGTTTCTGTCCCTGTGCAGCTGTATTCAAACTCTTTGTCTAACTGTTTAAAGTTTTAGCAGCTCTTAAGTGGATGGAAGGTATACTGGCTTCAAGTTTGTGAGGTCAAGAAAAGCATAGATTTATTTTAGCCATTTGGATTCGGAATTTAATTTCCATCTTCTTTGTCCCTTTCTCTTTGCTTTCTTCTCTCTCTGTCTCTCTGTCTCTGTTTCTGTCTCTGTTTCTGTCTCTGTCTCTCTGTCTCTGTCTCTCTGTCTCTGTCTCTCTCTCTGTCTCTGTCTCTCTGTCTCTTGTCTCTCTCTCTCTCTCTCTCTCTCTCTCTCGCTCACACACACGCACACTGCTCCAACCCCTATGCTGTATGCCTGAAATTAATATAATATTGAATGTCGACTGTAATTGAAAAATTAAAAAACATTAAAAACCAACTCTGAGACTTTTAAGATAACCTCCATGGTGTGGTGCTGATAAGGTGCTTCAGTCGTGGCTGGCTGTTGTGCGGCGTGTACATAATAGGACATTTGTACCAGTCAAGCAGGGTTTGAACACCCAGAAGGGAAAAATAGCATTTGTTTCTGCAGTCTAGGAGAAATTAGCAACAGAAAACCTTAACGTGTTTCAAGTTTATAAATGAAACAATGGAATCAAAGTCTCCTTAATCTCTGAGTGGTGCTCCTGGCCAGCTAGCTCTGCTGAGCTATTGGTACCAGAAGGTTCCTGGCAGAGAAACCAAGTGTGGAAGCCGGAACAGCCTGGCACATCACAGGGGCTCGTAGTGGCCGTTTATTATTCTCTGGCTGCCAGCTTCCATTTAACCTTCCTAACAGCACCCCAAGTTTATTGAGGAAATAAAGTCTCCCTCATTGTGTGTCATCATGGTGGAGGGATTGGATCCTTTTCCTCCTCACTCTGATTCAGAACATGGGAAGGAAGAGACACAAAACTAACCTTGGTCAGTCTGGTGTGTTGTCCAGTGACTCTGAACTTGGGTGAGTGACCCAGGGCGGAAGAACTGGTGAAGCCCATTCACCATGTCAGGAGAGATGGCATATCATCCAGAAATTGCTGCAATTTCTTCTTTTTGGTTCTCTGAAGCTCTTCTGGTACCAACTTCTCCAAGTCTGGCTTCTAGTATCCCGGTGATTCTGTGAGCCCCTCAATAGTTCCAATAATTTTTCTTTTGCTTAAGTTAGCTAGGGTCCTTTTCTGTTGCTTGCTATCAAAGGCCTTGATGGAGATGGTACAATAACTGTTCCTAGAATGAATGAATTAATGGGATGAAGATTGGCCCAAATTATGTTTCAATCCTTTCTTGATTTTTCCTTTCTTTTGTCATAGTTAGAGAACTGACTCATTTGTAGATGGGTTTTCTTGGAACTTGGAAAAATACCAAAGTGTTCTACAACTCTTCTTTTGGAAGCAAAGCTATTTTTTTAAAACAATTGAACCTAACCTTAAAGCATATGCTTATTGTATGATAGAAAATACAGATAAGCACAAAAAATAATGTAAAACTATTCATAAACATCTTTGTATATAATAAATATCAATTGACAAAATCATGTTTAATACCTGACTGGTATTTTATAGTAAGAATAATATATTTAGCTTATCTCTTACTGTTAGGCATTTGGGCTATTTGCAATTATTCACTCTTATAAAAGATTCTGCAGTGAACCTTATCCTAGGCAAATCTTTGTATAGTAGGTGCATTACCCTTAGGGTACATTTTAAGAAGTACAATTATTGGGCCAAAGAGTTTGCATGTTTATAAAGTTTAACTAGTAATAATATCCTTTTTAAAATAAAACTGATAAAAAAAAAAAGAATAGCCCTTTTATTATAGGACTCTTCTTGAGCAAAAGCAAAAGCAAAACAAAACAAACATAAAACTAAGAAAAGGGAAGAAAAGTCTGTGTTTCAAGCTATGCGTCAAAGCGACCACATTTGAAACCGCATCGCATTAACAGAGGTGCTCCAGAAATTGACCAGCCTCACTAAATAGAGACAGATGGCGCAAGAAAATTTTATTAATAACCCTGTCTGCTCAACACAACCAAACATTGCACTTGCTCTCTTCATCCATTTATTCAAAAGCAAACAGTTACTGAGTCCCTACTATGTGCCTGGCATGGATCTAGGGGCCGAGACATAGAAAGAAAGATAAGATCCGGTCTCCACCATGCAGGCACTCAGCATCCTGGGCCATGTGGACCCCTAAGTCACTCACAAACAGCAACTGTGATAACAACTGCTACAGTAGAGAGATGAACATGGCATTGTGAGAGCAGAGAGCCAGGAGCAGTTTCAATCTGTGCATTGAGAGTCCTCTCCTCTCTCGTTCCCGTCTCTCTCATTATAAAGCTCCATTTGAAATAGGATGCACCTTGAGAAATACAAAGTTCTGGGGAATTAAAGAAGGGAGAGATCAGGAACAGCTCTAAGGGATCCATGAACATTGAAGAGAAGGAGGACTGGTCATGTCTGGAGGAGGGCATTCTGGAGACACCCCTGAGACCACTGGTAGAAAGGAGAGGAGAAAAGAAGGTGTTCGAGGAATAGATTGCTTGAAACACAGGATTAGGGATAGCAAGATAGCTGAAAGTAAAGGCTGCCTTGGCTTTCTTTTAATAACAAGATGAGGCAATCGTGTGTACTTCCGTGCATAAAAGAGAGGCATTCTATCAGCTATAGCTGCTGCAACATTATTTAGTGGCTTAAAACAATACAAATTTATTATCGTAAAAGAGTACAAATTTATTATTTATTATTATTGCTTTCCAGATCAGAAGTTTGACGTGAATCTCGCTGCACTCAAATCAAAGTATCTGCAGGGCTGTCTTCCTTTCTGGAGGGTTTAAGAGAGAATCTGTTTACTTGCCTTCCGCAGGTTCTAGAGGACATCTGTGTTCTTCCATCTTCAAGGCCAGTAACAGCTGGCTGAGTCCTCCGCACATTGCATCACTCTGACCTCTTCTGGTGCCTCTCTCTTCTACTTTTAAGGACCCGCCTGTATAATCCAGGACATTATCCCGTTTTAAGGTTCTTATCTTAACCATATCTGCAAAGTCCCTTTTGCCATGCAGGGGAACATATTAAGAGATGGTTATCTTTGGGGAGCTGTTTTCTGTCTCCCATGGACATTAGGGTTTTAGAGCAAGAGTGACACCACTGGGGATCTGCCCGAGGAAGAAAGAGCATGCTGATATCAGGAAGGATAGACTGGAAGGCAGAGACCACTTGGAAGATCTTTTTGATGGTTGTAGAAAAAATATGATTCAATCCAGTGGGAATAGGAAGGAAAGAAGAGATGCCAGAGGCAGAGCTGGGATAGACTTCGTGGGAACTGACAAGCGGCTAAATGGTGAGTGGAAAGTGGGGAGAAGGGGAATGGAAGTAGAGATATCGAAGATGATTCAGACTTTATGCTTCCATGACTGTGAGGATAATGGTATCATCTATCGGGCGTATTTGGTGTGGGAAAGCGGCATAGTAGTAAATTTAAGTTTGGATGTCATCATTAGAAAAATAACCTAACTTTTCACTCTTAAATTTTGAGTGGGGATATAAGATGAATAAAGATTTAGGACACACACACGCCAGGGAGAGAAGTAATGGGTGCGAAGGCCTGACAATGAGAGGTGTTGATACCGAGACAGGGCACAAAGCAGGTAAAGAAGTGATAATAGGATGGGGAGAGACTGAACAAGAAAGAGAAAAAAGAGAGAAATAGTGTACAGGTAAGATGGGTAAGAAATATAGACCGTGAGGAAGACAGACGGGACCTGGTAAAAGAAGGAGGAAGGAAATGAGAGGCAGGATCAACAGAGAGAGAAGCTAAGAAAGAGACCAGCTAAGAGTTTCTGTCATGAGTAGATTGGTCATTTAAAATTTCCAGTTCACTTGGGTTGTGCTCACCATTTTAAGTTAATAATTTTTTTGATTGTCTTGGAAGACTTATTTGCTTTTGGAGATTAATTACTGTCACAGATTCTCTGTGCTTGTCAAGCATCCATGCAGACCTAGTGGTCCTTGAGGGGGTGAATTATCCATAGAGTCGGCCACTTGGCCCCCTAACCTGCTTCGCCAAAGGATGGTTCTCCTTTCTCCTTCCTTTCCTAACTTGGCTTAACTCTTGACCTAATTTGTCCCTATAATTTGAGGCCTAAGTGACATATAGGTAGGAACTTTGGTAAGTCTCAACACAACAGTGAGTTTATGGTCCCCTTTCTACAGATGGGAGCACTGAGGTTCTAATCAAGCGCTCAAGATTGTAAGTGAACAGAGCTGGAAGAAATGCTACTTCCAGAATCGGGAAACAAACGGTAAACTAACTTACGAAGACTTGAGGCAAGTGAAATATTGACTCTGGAAAACATGAGCGCCTTCTAAGGGCCAGCGGAACTCACTCTGAACCCTGCTCGCAAACTAACCCTGCTCTGGCAGTCAGAGGCATAAGGAAGTAAGCTTTAGAGGGGTAGGGTTTTCCCTGGCACGGGCACCACAAGTACTGACAGCTTTCATATTTATTATCTTTCAATAGAGGAAATGGGCACTCAGAGACGTTAACCAACTTGCCCAAGGTGACCCAGGAGCCAGTAGTGAGCCCAGGACAGCGCTCGCGCCGGGAAAGGCCAGCCCTGAGGGGCGAGGTCCTTCCCGCCCGCGTCTGCCTCCCACTGCCCTGTGCGCACGGCCGCGCGGGCCGCGCCCCCGCCGTCCTTGTCCCCCGCGCCGGGTAGGGGCGACAGCTGGGGTCCGCTCGAGCTGGGAGCTGTTGAGTCTGTGGACCCTGCTCGTCCAGCTGGGGAGGAGGACGATGCGCGGCGCACTCAGGTGAGCCGGGGCGGGGGTCCTGCCTCCCGCAGCCCCGGCCGCCCTGGCGCCCGGCGGCCTCCCAGCGCGGGGGCTGGAGCCGGCACCCGAGGGGGCGGCGGGGAGGGCGCAGGCAGCTGCTGGGAGCGCGGCAGCGGCAGCGGCGGCAGAAGCTCGGCTCCGCGGCTGGGGGTGGCCGCTCCAGTCGGCCAGGGCGCCTCGCTCCCTCGCCTCAGGCAGCGGGTAGGTGCAGCGGGCGCGCAGGGGTCAGGAGCCCGGGAGCCCACGTGTGCGGGTGAGGACCCGGCGGAGGCGGGCCGGCACGACCCTGTGAAGGGCTTGGGGGCTCTGGACTCCGGAGTCCCGGCTTTGCTGCAGGGATGGGCTGCGCGGCGGCTCAGGGTGTAGGTGGGCTGGCGCTTGTGTAGGACACGTCTCTAGCCTGGGACCACTCTAGGATGGGCGCGAGTGCCCTGTACTTGTGTACGTAAGTACCTGTGAAACTGCTCGTGCGTTTCCTGACTATAGGAGATTGTGTGTGTAAGGGTGTGT
>NW_024349802.1:16707573-16875047 GCF_902729225.1 Pteropus medius | reverse complement strand
GACCAAGATCGAACGCAGCTGTGCATCCATAACTGTGTGTAACTGGATACATGTGTAGACTGGATAGTCCTGGATGTTAAACAAGAGATTGTACTGTGTGTGTGTGTGTGTGTGACAAGATAGGCATGTCCCGAGTGTCTGACTGGCTGTGTCTGTAAGTGACCGCGAGTGTGTGGGCACGCTGTGCTGCATGAAGCGTTCACCGTCACTGCCAGCTCTAGAGTCCTGCAGTTGTCTTTCACAGAATCCCAATCCCAATTTAAGGTGCGTTTCCCCTCAGCTTGCTACCCAGTGTGTGGCACTGTGCTGTTGGCTGCCTTTGGAAGAAGTGGCTGTGGATACAGGGAAGTGGTGGCTGGCAGAAGTGGGGAAGTCATGGGCACCAGCTCTTCTTCCTAGAGTTCAATGTTAAGTGAAAATGTTGGCTTGGTTTTCCGTTTGGTCTATTAAAATGAACAAAAAATGTTTCTTAGGATGTGGAATGAACCAAAGGTGGCTTTTCATGGAAGGTCACTGAAGCGAGTTTGCCCTCCTTGCCTTGATATTGCTGGGACGACTCCTGGATCATAAAACTGTGGGTGACTCTGGGGGGCGATGGGTAGTGTTTGCCTGGTCTGCTGTGTGGAACTTCAGCATCAGTGATGAGGGAGAAGTGCTTCTGAGTGCTGCTGGGTGCTGCTGGTGAGCACAGGCAGTGAAGGCAAAGGACACCAGTGATTGGACGTGGTGCTCTGGAATCCAGGAAAAAGTTAGGACAGGGCATGGCACTGAGGGACAGCTCTCACTTACCTCAGATGTGATGAGTATGGAAAAAGTTAGTAAAAAATAGAATTCTCAGCATTCTCAAGTCATTTTTTAATCTTATCTTTATTTTTCCCACGCACCCTTACCCTAAATTCTCTTGTGTTTGCAACGTTCCCCGCCCCGCTCCCCGTAGGAAACATCTTTACAATAATTGTTATTGAACAGCCGAGCTGGTCATCATTTAACTGTAACACAGCAGAGCTAGACAGAGCTTTAGGGACTGTTCAGCTCAGCCCCTGTTGAACAGATAGAGGTCTCAGGGCCAAGAGGACAGTGGTGCTTTTGGTTCCTCTGAGTAACCTGGATTTTATTCTGGAAGCTGGTCTTTCTAGGGGCCATAGTGGCCTCATAACCAACAACTTAAATGTACTTTCTTCTATTCTCATTAACCCGGACCTCTCTGACTTTTTAACCCCCTCATCTCTTTCCCCAAAGAGTAGCACTTGAAAGCCCAACCTAAACAACCTGCTACCCCAAGCCACCTCCTGATCTTCCATCTGTTTATGAACCATCACCATCTTCCATGTCACCTGGCTGGGAACTGAAGTCACTTTTTCCTTCATCAGTAGTGGCCACAGCTTAATAGGCAGGTTTTACTAGTTTTCCTTCAATACATCTTGACTCTAATTTTTTTTTGTTCACCTGATCGGGTGAAAACCACATCAGGGATTTCCGGAAATAGGAACAGATATAGACTGTGATCATTGGAAAAAAAATGCAGAGCAAATGCACAAAGTGGAGACCCTTGATGTTACCATTGTCTGAGTAATAAGTTAAATCAGTTTTTTGGAAGAATCTGGGCCTTCTGATGGCTGTAACATTAAATGACCTAGATCAAGTCTCTTGGCCATTCTAAATTTCAGTTTCTTCATTCATGAAATGTGATAAAAGATTTCAACTAAGACCTAGTTGCTAGATCATTTCTAAAGTTCCTTCCAGCTTTAAATTTCTCTAATTATCATTGATGTTCTTTGTTTTAACAGATCACATTTCTCCCAATGCCTTAGAGTTACCTTCCAATATCTAACCATCTTTTTAGAAAATTCAATTTGCCTTTAGGAAAAGGAAATAGTCAAAGGGGAAAAGGATGAAAATGCGCTGGTGACTTAAGTTTGTGGTTTGTGTCTATATCAAGCCTTAGAGTTGAAGGAGTCTTAGGTTACCCATTCTCACGTCCCATCAAGAACAGAATCTTCCATGCCATTGCCTTTTTGAAAATTGAAAAAAAATGTGTCAAGTCTTATTAAGATAATATCGCCCAACACTGTAATCTAGGGTTCCTCAACCTCTGCATTCCTGACCTTTTGGGCTGGATAATTTTTGTCGTGAGGTACTGTCCTGTGCATCATAGGATGTTTAGCAGCATCTCTGGCATCCATTAGGTACCAGTAGCATGCAATAGTTGTGACAACCAAAAATGCCTCCAGACATTACCAAATGTCCCCTTGGGGGACAAAGTCTTCCTGCCCCAACCTCTGTTGAAAACAACTGTTGTAATTCAAACACAAGTATTGTGGTCTTGTACAGAAATACCTGATGACAAAATATTTTAATACATGGATAAATTGCTGTGTTGCTGGCTGCTTTTATGCCCTTTCCGACTTGGCCAAACTAACACATTTACCTTTATGCCTCCTGGTTTCTCATTGCCTTGTTGCTATGCCTGGAAATGCTCAAGATGCTGCTGAAAGCTGAGAAGGATTTCAGAGATAATATAATAATAATCCTAATAACTCACATTAATCCAGCCCTTGATACGTGCCAGGCATGGTTCTAAATGCTTTACATGGATGATCTCATTTAATCTTCATTAAGAATCATGAGAGAGAGTCTTTTATATCCCCATCTTAGAGAGGTGGCATAACATGCTCGTGTTCTCTCAGCTGTGACGTGGTGGAGCTGGGGTAGGTTGGTGTGTTGTCTGACTCCAGACTCCATATTCTTAACCCCCACACGAAAATGCCTTCCATGAATGAGATCTTGACTTTACAGGGTGGAAATGATCTGAAACATCATCCAGTTCAATTGTAGAACCAAGTCTGCTTCTAGAAAGGCTAGAGACCTGAGCGAGGTTGGCCATTGTGTTCAGTTGAAATAATGTGGTTTCTCCCTTTTGTTGTCTTCTCCTCTCTTTGTTATTCAGGTTATTCAGAAATAGCCCCAAGGCATATACAGGTCGAGAGCAGCGGTGGCAGGGTTGGGTAAACTAGGGGAGAAGGACTCAGGGGAAAGGAAGGATGGTGAAAAGGAGCAGACAATGAATGAGACCTTTCTTTTTCCGTTGTCTTCACCATCATCTAAACTTTAGATATCTCTTCTATCACCCAAATTAAAGTTGCCATATTTTTATCAACTCCCTCCTTTCATATTCTTCTTGGCCTGCCCTTTCATTCTTCTATTCTGCTGTTTTTATACTACAGAGGCGGTAGAAAGTGATACTCCTTTAGACAGAGGAGAGTAAGTGCAGTGTAAATGGCCGTCAAGTAGGTTTATTCTCAAACTTTGGTGAGCGTCAGAATCATCCATAGGACCTGTTAAAACACACATTGCTGGTCCCTACCTCCAGAGTTTCTGATTCAGTGCTTCTGGGTTGGAGACTGAGAATTTGTATCTCTAACAGGTTCCTAGGTGATGCTGATGCTGCTGGTCCAGGGACCACAATTTGCAAACCACATGGTTAAGACCTAAAAGCTTCCAACTCACCCACTTGAGATTTAAAAAATAAATAAATACTTTTAAGATAACTGAGCATTTGGATTTATGCGAATCAATGGACAGAGCTATATTAAAAGAACAGTAACTTCTAGGGATTACTTATCATCTCGCACTAAGCATCTAAGCTTTGCCCATCATTTTGAATTTCAGAAAAATATTTGCTTTTTCTCAGCTACGGTACTTCTGCATTGGATTAATTCTGATCTTAGATCTTTCCATGCTCCCTACGTCTATCCACCCCCATTGCTATCTCAATTTGGATGATAAAATCCCTTTTATCCAAATAAAATAATCCAAATTAAAAAGTCCTTTAACATCTTCTCTACTGCCAGATAAATTCTGACTAGTCCCTCTGATATTAAGAAAGGTATGTTAACTGTCCATCCAGCCTCTGTTTCCTATGTAGTTGCTTTGCATTTCTTTTTTCTTTGAAGTCAACGTCACTACCATGAAGAAACCCAACAGAAACTCAAGTCAGAACATTTATATATAACTAATTAAGTTTTTAAAATTTTTATCAAAAAGTTTCTTTTAACCAAATTTCAAACTCAATCAACTACTTCCTTCTTGACTGTCAGCACCTGTTTCTTTTCACATGCCCACATATCCTCCACTGAAACAAAGGGACTCTGAGTACTTGCTCAGAAAGATATAGAGGTCCTGAAACTGAGATGCAATTTAAATGATGTTCATTGCATATTTGCTATGTGCTGTGGAGTTGTAAACACCTGGTCTTTTTTGATTTTTGTATTAAACTCCTGAGAGAAGAGGTGTTTCCCTCATTTACAGATGAGGAAATCAAGGCCTGGAAACTTTAGGAAAACTCTTGTATTAATTACGAGGCTAATTGTATTAGTAAATATATATTTTTGATTATACATAATAAAAGTCAATTCTGGCTTGCTTAAACAAAAATTGAAATTCATTGGAAAATAATAGGGCTTTTCTCATGGATTCAAGGGTCTAGACCCCAGGAAGGATGAGAGCCAGATCATCTCCTAAGAACTCAGCTCCAGGTGTTTATGATCTTTTCCCCATTGCTCTGCCATGAATGTGACAAATTTCCCAGAACGTGTCACCTCTCTGTGCAAATTCTCAAGGAAGAAAATCTGATTGGCCCAATTATTAATGGTCAAGGGGTCATAGCAGAAGCATAGTTGCCATGGGGTTCACTTTCGTAGTTGTAGGTGTTTCCGGTACAGGTGTTCTAGTGGACACTGGAATTGAATGTCTCTTGTTGTCACACAACTGGTGTGGCAGAGACAGGATTTGATCTCAGGTTTAACTCCAAATCCAGTGCTTTTCTTTTACCAAAGGAAAGGTTGATAGAGAAATACATTAATTTGACCTGTACTAAAGATCATCTGCCTTTCTTTTCAGGGTCCCACTATATTAGGCATTCCTGCATAGAGTCTCACTGCCTCTTTTTGTGCATACTTCTCGGTTTCTGATGTCTGTGGCTGCAACCTGGCTCCTCTCTGTCCATTTGGTTTCTGTGTCATGCGGCCTGGCTTCTCATCCTGCTCATGCATGTCATGTCTCTGGCTCACTTAGCACGACTCTGACTCACAGATTGTAAGAGCTAAAGGGATTTATCATCTTGTCCCACCTTCTCTCTGTATAGTAAATAACCAATGATAATGTATGCCAAGCACTTACCATGAGCATTACTGAAAGCTCTAGATCTCATCCAACTCTTCTAACAAACCTGTTGTAGTCTTTTTGGGGGGTATGGGGGGTATTTTCCCAATATTTTATTGTAAAATAAAGTTTGAGAGAAAAATTGAAAGAATTATATAGCAAACATCCACATACTCACCCCATACGATCTACAGTTAGCATTTTACTAATTTGATTTATCATATTTCTATCTATCTACCTCTCTATTCACTCATCAGTCCATTTTTTGGATGATTTTAAAGTTTGTGATTCTTATGCTCATTTTTATAGTTGGGAAACTGAGACCAAGACAATTGACATGACTTGCCCAAGGTCACCACCTCCTGAGGAGCTAATGGAGCTGGCATTTAACGCTGGCAGTCTGACTCCCAAAATCACTGTTTTTAGCCACCAAGCAGCGTTGTTTCTCCTGGAAGGAGAGAGAAAGACTCATTCAAGGTCAGTTAGTGGCAGGGCAATGACCGGCACCAGGTCATCTGATTCTCAAGCTCCTGAAATTTCCATTACATTGACAGATAGTCTTTCCCTTGTCAAAGTGGTATTTCCCTCGCTCTGCAAAGATCTGCATTTTTGGTACTTTACAACCTACCCTAGATCTCTGGAAAGTCTGATTTTTGACGTAGATGATTTTGCAAAACTGATATACTTTCTTTTCAACATTTAAAAATAATTTATGGAAGTGACAGGCTGGGAAATTATCATTTTAGATAACTTTTTACAGTGTTCATAGGACTTTCACATATGTTATCTTATTTGAATTTAATGAGTAGTAAGTAACAGATCTCTGCTAGACAGGTGGGCTGGAGATCTTAACCACACCTAACAGCTGGAGACCTGGAGGCTATGGAAGCAAAATTAGGAACTCAGGGTCACATGGTGCCTAAGAGCAAAGTTGGGGCTCGGTAAAAGACTTAACCTCTTTTAAGTGCCAGTAGACATTCTGTAGGTTTTGAGGAGCTACATAAATATCTGGTTAATAAAACTGCACTGGAAAAGTTGAGATGGGGGACCGAGATCCTTTATGGGATGACTTAGTAGCTAAAGGTGTGGGCTCTGAAGACACTGCCTAGTGTAGCATTTCTATGCCTCAGTTTCTTCATTGGTGCAATGGGAACAATTGCAATACTCTTTCATAGCTTGATGTGAAGATGAAATAAGATAACTCATGTGAAAAGTTTGGTACTTAGTATGTGTTTGAGAAATATCAGTTTTAGAAATGTGTCATTATTCCTTTCCTGCTGCTTCTTCAGGATTCTTCTCTCTGTGTTAGATGGGCCCCTCTAAAACCTACAGATATAGTTTTACCTTTTTCCTGAGGGGTTTGTTTGGGGACTTTGGGAAGGAGACTGTGGGCAGCAGCATTCAAGGAGGTGACATCTTATTAGTCTAGTAAAGATGCAGATTCTGCTCAGGAATTTCCATCTAAGCTGTAAATAGCCCATGTCCTTTGAGATTACAGTGGGATGCCTAATTGGATATGATAATCAGCACATGATATCTGAAGTAGAGAGTTCTGTAAAACTGTTTTCTAATCCAGAAAGCTCAGAAGACATACAGGGTGAGGACAGAAGAGGTAAAATGCTGGCAGAGACTTTTCCCTTGGCATGCACAGAAAATACTGTGATCCAGGTCTTTCAGCTGATGAAGCATTTAAACAGATATGGAAAAACGATTAAAGAGGATTTCAAAATGATGAGCTCACCTGTGTGGATTGCACTCCATCCTTGCAGTGTTTCCCAAACTGCTCTCCATGAAGCATCTGTACCAAAGTCACTGGGATATTTGTTTGAATGCAAATTCCTGGACCTACTGATTCACAGATGCTTTGAGCAAGGTACCCAAATCTGCAGTTTTGCAAGTGATTTTTAGGTATTCTAATGTTTGAGAACCATTGCTATCTGTAGCATAATTCTATAAGGTTCAAAACACTAATTTTAAAGACTTAATTGAGATGGAATACAGATTTTTGCTTTGACCTGCCCTAAATTCCTGGCCTCTGAAATCAGTGGTGACAAAACCGTTTGAGAATTCTCAGGCTTGACTTTCAGAGGCCTCTCCCATAGAGAAGAGGGATAATTTCTGGAACCACATTCCAAAGTCAGGGACATCAACTCTCAGGTGCATAGCTGTCTCCAATGACTGGGACACTGCCAAGCTGGAGACCACCTTGTTACAATAGCTAGTCAACATTATATTGTGAACTCACTGGACATCTGTTTTTTAAGTGTTCATTTTCATTCATTTTTTGCAATAACCTTGTGAGGTTAATATTATGCTTATCCCCATTATACAGATGATGCCATGGAGGCCAGAAAAAGTAAGTAGTTTGTCCTAGGCATGCTGGAATTTGATAGAACTAAGGTTGATTACAAGGCTGTGCTTTGAATCGGGGGCTCGCAAGCCCTCTGATCGGCTGCCTGCTTTTGTGTGGCCTGTGAGATAAGTTTTTACATATTATAATTGTGGAAAAATATCAAAAGAAGAGCATTATTTTGTGATAAGTGAAAATTATATGAATTTTAAATTCAATGTCCATAAATACATTTTATTGGAAAACGGCCATGCTCATTAATTTACATGTTGTCTATGGCTATTTGTGTACCACGAGAGCAGATTGGAATAGTGATACTGACTTTATGCTCTGAAAAGCCTAAAATATTTGCTAAATGGCCCTTTTCAAAAAAAAAAAGTGCCAATCTCTGCTTTAAACCACTAGGACAGTGTTTCCCAAACTTTAATCATTTGAGTACTACCTATGTGATTCTCATGCCATTTGGAGCATTATGTGCATAGCACTTTCTTTAGATCAATTAGTTTTCCTTAAATAAATTTCTTCTATTTTACAAAGAAACAAAAACATAAGTGGAAACCAGTACCAACTGTGAGAAATAGAAGGTAACTGTACAAACAGATGCAACACACACAAAACAGTGTCTCAGATTTTAGCTAAATAGTTGGAGCAAATACTGTCACTGTTCCTTCCATTTTCCAGGAGATCCCTGCACCATATCTGTGTACACCATCCTGACTTCCAATGATGAACTCGAGAGACTGCCCTCGGTCTGCTAGAATTGACTTTGCTTAGAAACACATTTTAATTGGAGGTGCATGGGAATCCGTGTACCCCTGTGGATAGCCCTTAATGAGTCAATGATGGGTGTGGGAGTATCAGCACCCCAGTTCTCTCCCAACTTGTCTGAGATAACCCTGAGGCATAACACAGACCTCCTTGGCTGCTTTGCATTCCCTTCCCTGTGTCATTCATTACTCCTCTGTCAGTGTGCCTGCACTTGCTAAGTAAACTATGTGCATTTATTTAGTCCTCACCTGAAGATCTGCTTCTTGGGGAGACCTCAGTAAGACAATACCGTTTCTCGCAAAGGTTTGTGAGCTAGAAATCTGTTCTTTATTATAAAAGAGAGATTAGCAAATATTAGGAAGGATTAAAAGGTAAGCTAACACTTACCTGAATCCTTTTCTTCAATGTAAATAATGGATTAAATTAGAAAATAAAAAGAAAACACATTTTTCACCATGATGGTACTTAATGCTCCATCCACCTACTGCCTGATATGTACTTTCTTCAGTGACAGAGAACCACATTTGGGAAATTGACGTTTTACCTTAAAAAGAGATCCTCAGACTAACAGCATTAGCAATAAATACCAGGGAACTTGTTAGAAATGCAAATTAACCACTCTAAACCTACTGAATCAGAAATTTGGGGGTGGGGCCCAGCCATTGTGTTTTAAGAAGCCTCAGGGTGATTCTTCTATACTCTTAAACTTGAGAACCATTGCTTTACAAAAAATTGGCCTCTTATTTAGTTCTGCTCTCCTTGCATTCTTAGATTTCATCAGAACTCAGAGTCATCCAAGACTTGCTTCCTCCTCACAAACGTTGACTCAATGACGGTTTTCTGACTTCTGTTTGAGCCTCCCACTAAGGCGGACCTTGTTGCTTGCCAAGGCACACAGGTCAATAATTGGACAGCTCTGCTGTTAAATGATCTACCTAATAGCCTCAAACTCTTGAGACCTACACTCATCTCTCATTTGGAGACACAAAGACAAGGCTGATTCCTTCTCTGATTATCCAGTAGAGCTTCCATATCATGTCATGCTGTTCATTTAATAGATATTTATTGATCATATATGGTGTCTCTGTCCTCGTAGAACCTATGGCCAAATTCAGAGTAAGACATTCAACAAGTGATCAGAAAAGTAAATGTATAAATAAATGACCTCCTGGATATATATATATATATATATATTTTTTTTTTCCTTCATGAAATAGCCAGATTCATACTTAATTGGGTCTGGTTTCTTGTAACCTCACAACTCTGGTCATATTTTTGGAGGGTCAAAGGGTGAAAAATCTCTGCTTTAAAAAAACAAACAAACCGATTTTTAAAAACCGTTGAGATGTGCTCCCTTCAGTGCTACGTGAAATGAAAGTTTATGTCTCTCCTTTACTTTTTCTATGATCCATTCTTTTTCTCAAAGTATAGATTAGGTATGCCTGTTAAATATTCTTTCAATGGTTAAGTACAATTTTTTTTTTTAATGAAAAGGTTAAAGTTCCCAGCTAAGAAAAAATTTTTTAAGAGCTTATACACACTTTCACTTACACAGTACCATTTAGCTGTCTAGATAAATAAACAAATAAGATGATTTTTTTCCCAGAACTAATTTACAGAGAGAAATTCATTTAAATAGTATGTATCAACTGATTGAGGTTTAACTTAAAATTAAAAAGCCAAAATGAAAAGCAACAAGTGGTTATTTGGGATCAAAGAATAGCAGCTAGGGAGGCACAGGTTCAGGCAGAAATTCAAATAGTGTCCCAATGATAGAGTGAAGGCAGAGAAAAGGAAAGGAATAATTACATAAAAAAGAAAGAATTTCTATAGGTGCTGATAAGCTGAGCTACTCTTGGCTATAAATGATTGGTTACTGGATCTGTATTTAGATAGAAAGTCCATAATTATCCATGTTTATGTACACTTTTGTGCTGGTTTTACAAACAATTGTTTGTAAGACAACGTTGGCTTGGCCCAGTCCAAAGGCCTGGCCCAGTTCAGTCTTGTCAACGTAAGAATGTTCAAACCTGTAGAGAATTTTTATAAAATTTATTTGAGCCAAACAAGGCATATGCCTCAAAGCAAGGTCTCAACAGACTAAGAAGAATGCTTCTTAGAATGACAGTTTGCAGCTTCTTTTGGGATTAAGGAGGGAACATAAGATTACATGAAGGTAGAAGGAAACAAAGCAGGATTGGATTACAGGATAGTTAACAAGACTATGTGCACTCTTGAGGGTGGTTTCTCCTATGAGGGGTCTGAAAAGAAGCATTTCAGAGGTGTGTTAACCTAGATGCTTAGAAACAATGACAGAGCTGGCTTAAGGCAAAGATAAATCTTTTTACTGAAGAAGTTTCATGGCTGAGGCATGACTACCCACCATGATCTGCCTAGTTAGGAATTTATGAGCAGATCACCCTATGAGGTTACTTTTCATAGAACTCTCTTTTTTGTCCACAGTCTAAATTTTGAAAGAACTCCAAATTTCTCTGGAATGGCAGCTCTGACTCTATTTGGAAATGGCTCTACTTATGTCATTTTTCACAGAGGTTAAAAAAAAAAAAAATTGCTGAGTCAGCATCCTACGATTGATAAATATTTTCCAGAAAACAAAGTAAACAGCTGAGGAGAGGAATGAATTTTTTTCTCCCGTGTAGTCAGTATGCGCATAGTTGCAATTTTTCAGAAGGTTCAAGAATTGTTTTTATAGTGAAGTTTATAGGAAATCATGATCACCATGGGTTGTAGAAGACGAGGGATGCTTGTGTGTTTGATCCTGGTGAGATAGTGTGTTTTTGTGCATACGGCTAATAATGAGTTAGGGCAATGAGGCAATGAGGCCTATGAGAAGCATTTGAACATGGAATTCTTATCAGATACCTAGCCTTATTCAATTACACATTTTGCTGCTATTATTTTTGTCCCACCTGCTCAGAAATGTCTGAGATCATGCCTGTTTGAGACAGTATATGTAAATTGAGCATGCATCCTTTTTTAAAATTGGAAAATGATTAAAGAAAACTTGGTTCTTTTTTTTTCTGGGGCTATGAGAGGCAGAAATAACACGGACTATCACAGTCCTACAATTTTAGCATTGGAAGAAACCCCAGCAGTCACCAGAATCAGTTCTCGTCTAGATAGACATCCTTAAACAGTTACCCACATGCTGCCTAAATGCCTCCAATGATGAGAAACTCAGCTTTCTGAAATTTCCTTTAACTACTGTGAAGCTGTAACTGAAATTTTTCCCTTTGCTCATCCTGCCCAACACCTTCTAGCCCAGTCTATCCAATAGTTGATGAAATTGAGACCCAGATTGGTAAACAGACTTGTGAAGGGGAGCCGAATTTGCCACCCCAAAATACGTCTCTTTGGCATAAGCATTATTTTAGGTTGATTATTTTTAAGAAACCAGAGACATAGAAAAAACTCTGAAAACAGTAAAAGTTACCCTTTTTAAAGATACATTTACAAGTATAAGAGAAATCTCCATTTGTGTTTTCTGCTTGGTACCAGGAAGAGAAGAATGACTCTAAATCTCTTAAAACTCTTATTAATGGGGAAGGTAATGTCTTAATCTGCATAATGACTTTACTCTTGTTTACTGTGCTTTTTCCGATAACCTCCCATAATGACCTCCCCCATCTCCCAACATCTTTTATCTTTAGCTGGAGATGTTATATAAGGCGGGGTCTTGGGTCTTTTAGAAGAGTTACTCAGTTTTCTTGGGTCTCTCCCATGTATACAGGAGGTATACGTGTTAAACTTGTTTGTCTTTCTCCTGTATATCTATATTTTGTTATAGGGAGTTCTCAGCTAAGAACATAGAAGGGTTGAGGGAAAATTATTTTTCCTCCCCACACTTGCTTAAGAATAGGAACAATGAGTTAGTAGTAGAGTTGGGCTATGAACCCAGGCACAGTAACTCCTGGTCCAGTGCTGCTTCTATATGTCAGGCTTCCACCCTCAATTTGGCAATTTAGATAAATAATGTTTTACTTATTCCTGACAGTTGTCCGAAACAAAGGCATTAAAATATGCCCTTTGATGTAGAAATTTAACTCATGTAGGCATACTCTATAAAGAAATGTGGTCAATCCATGCACAGTTATGCATGAATATCCACCCATTTAGCCACCACCGCCCCCACCACCAAAAAAAAAGTGCAGCAAAGCAAGCTGAGGTTATGACATAGCTCCAAATTGGAAGATGTTGGCACTGTACCAAACTACATCAATATTTGACTCCAATAGGTGGGGACTATTTACAGGTGAGTCCTGTGCTCACACTTTTTATAATAGAGATGCAACCACACACCTTCTGTTAACCATTAATGACTACTCCACAGCAATCTTTCAGAGTATTCTGAATTAAAGAACAAGGGTAAAGATGGGGTGTACTACCTTTTGGGTTTACCCTTTAGTTATTTAGAATGTGTAAGCCAGAAAACTAAAGGTCGGAATAGCAGTGGGTGGCATAAATAAGATGATCTCTTCCTCCCCCTCTCTTTTTAAGGAAAGGCCAGAGTCTGAATGTATTCATCAAGGAGAAGAAGCCCCACAGATGCTAATAAAGTTATATGTTGCCGTAGCTTTCCTTGTGTGACAGAAAATATGTTTTGAATAATTCCAGTGGCTTGAGCTTGTCCTAGCCCTGAGAGAATACTGAGACCTTCTTTTGTACTTCACATGGTAGAAGTGTTTGACACTTGTTTACCGCTCTGCCAGGACTTGCCATGTTTTTTTTTTTTCTGGTTATAATTTTCTAGGACTTTTTCTATGAAAGAGACCAACATGGAGGTAATTACTTCCTGTTGTTTAGACCAGGTGATAGGATATAGCATGACTATCACTGAAACACACACACGCACACATGTAATGATCTGACTTACACTTTAAAAATATCATTCCGACTACCGTGGGGAGAAGAGATGATAGTAGAGCAAGCAGGAGACCAGTTAGGAGGGCATGGTGATAATCCGCGGAAAGGAGATGGTACGTTGTTTGGACCAAGGCACTGGAGGTAATGAGAAAAAGTCAGATTAAGGAATCATTTTCAAAGTGGAGAGAATGAGTTTGCTGATAGTTTAGTTGTAAGATGTGAGAAAAACGCTAGAGATAGACTAGAGATATTGCTCTACGAACCTTCAGTGAATAGGCGGTATTTTAAGCTGTGGAAATGGATGTGATCACTTTAGGAATGATTTTAGATGGAGGAGGAAAAAGGAGGGAGCCCTGTCACATTAGTTGTTAAGATTTTGTACTTAAGTATTTCAAATAAAAGATCATTCCAAATTCAAAATGTAAAAGAGATAGAAGCGGACAGAGCTACTTTGCTTGAGGTCAAAGTCAGGGGTTCAGAGTCTTGTCGGCGAAGCTTTCCCCACACCTGCCACAGACCCAGAAATGCCCACCGGCACCCATGTTAATCTTAGAGGCTCTAAAGAACAAACATTGAAAACCCCAGAGAGAGATCTACATCCTTTCCAGCTCTGGTGGTCTGCCATTCTCTTCCTGGCTGCCAGGCATGTGTGCGTGGTCCTGACCAAAGCATCCAAGGGCCCAGGCTGAGCTTCGTGGTTCTGTTATGTAGATAAACGGATTTACAGTTTCTTCTTGGTAAGATTTGATTAGAAAACTAGCAGATGGAATTATAGAATACCAGAGCTGAAAGTGAACCCAGAGATCACCTCTTCCAATCCTTTCTGTTTGTTGAGAAGTAGATGATGAAGCTTAGAATGAAAAAGGGACTTGCTCAGGGTAACCCCGGAAGAAACAGACCACACTCTGCCACTACATTCTCTGATTCATCATGTTGTGGAACAAATGTGATGAAAAACAGGAATTCTTCTGAAAATTGAAACTATACAGTCAGTATAGAGAGCCAATTTGGTGAAGATCAGTGTCTGTCCATTAAAGGGTGTAAAGCCCTCTGAGAGTCAATACTAGAGGAATTCTTGGTAGTTTGAAAGTTAATTCTCCTTCGACTGGGAGTTCTTAGCCTGGAGTTCATGGGTGGGCCTCAAGGAGTCGTGGGCTTCCCAGAAAGTGTGTAGGTGCATGCACGCACTTGTTTTTTTCTGGGCAGAGAGTTCTCAAGAGTTTACTAGATTCTCAGAGGGATATAAGATTACCCATCCTCAAAAAGGGCTTAAAACCCCACCCCCAAAACCCGCAAATCCTCATGGGAAACAAAACCACTGAGTATTTTAGGCAGTGTACTATTTTAATCTAACAATGTAGTTACTTATTTTCACTAGCTAGTGTCCTAGTACAGATCACATAAAGAAGCTATGTTTCCAGAGTAAAAAGAAGTACCTGTATGTTTTCTTCTCCTGGAGATTAGTAAAACTTAAAGAAACTCTTTGCAATACAGCTATGCCATACCTCAATGTGCCAATAGCTTTTGCCATAGTGTTGTTTATTAACTACTTTTCTGATATTCTACAAAATTCTTAATAAGTGGGAAGCAATTATTATTTGACAATTTTTTTTTTCCTTTAACAAGGACTTTCATTTTCCTATAGACCTTATGGTCTAATCTCTTATTTATTTCCACATTATAGGACCCTGTGGGCACTGACGTCCAGCTCACCCATGCGTATTTCCTGTAATGGACGAACTTGATGCTAATGTGAGGTATGTGACATTTCTGTATATATTGTGCTGCAAATTATGGTCATTTGAACTACGAGGCCTCTGAAAAATCTATGTTAGTAGAGTTACAAAGCTAATAGATATGGATTTTTTCTAACATTTCATATGTAACCATGAGTGTGGTTTGGTTCGATTATTAGTGGTTTTTTTTTCACTTGTGCTTAAATGACAAATATGGCTACAAATGTTCCCAGATCACTGTACTAAAAGTTTGCACTATGAAAGATGGTGTTATGTGAAAGTAGATATTCATCTCAGTAATAGAAAGAAAGAAGATGGATTTAAATAGTGTAACAAAAGCTTAAGAATATCAATCTGTACATCTAAACTTGAATAGATATTTAAGTAGCTATTTATAGCAGGTTCTGGTTTGCCCACTTCTCTTTGTCATTAGATTATGTGACATGATGGTTGCATGGTATAGTTATATAAAGCTAAATGGTCTTTGTTTTGTTTTCCTGTAATTTCCTGTCACCCTTGGAGATCAAATAATAAGATGGCTCCTAGGGAAGTTATTTCTTAAAAGGCTTACTGTATTTTAGTTGGCACAACCAAAGAGTGCAAGAATATTGCATTCAATAAGGCTTAACTGTTATGGATTGGCATTTGAGGCTGAGAACTAGCCATAGATATCAATAGCTGGAAGTCATTATAAAAAAATACATTCCTGGTGTAATCACAGGACAGTGTTTCTTTCACGTGAGACCTGTAGAAAGCACGTTTTGGGTGTAGGGCAGGGGCACTGTGCCTCTGTAGTCGATTTCTGATGTAGCAGAATGCTGTGACAAAAGGGAACTGTCACGTGTCTTGACAGAGACTCTAGTGTAATGTGACTCGAGTTGCGAAGATTTGCTATCACCCCAAACCAGGAATTTTTTTCAGAGTAGAATGTGTCTCACACATAATCCCTGGCACATGGTGAGTATTTACTAAAGGGTTTTAAACAGCTAGTCATTGCTGTTACTACATATATTTTGAATAGGGCTGTGTAATAGTACACCCGGATATGCAAAGAGGTTTTGACTATTGAGCAATGAAATATTTTACACTCTCAATAGAAGCATCGTGGACTTTGTTATTTATCGAACATACTAACTTGGTTCAGAAGCTTAGGACTTTAACACAGATTTTTAAGCTGGTGCCACGTGTTTAATTTTCCTCTAAAAATTTGTGACATTATTTGTAGAGAAAGCATAGTGGAATCTAGAGAATCTCAATTTTATTTTTGATAATTCAAAGGCCGAAGTGAGCAATATCAATGGTGAGAAGTTATGAAATTGTTTAAAGTCTCAGACAGTGTATGAAACTGCATCAGTTGGTTTAGGTGCACTTATTTTTGGATAATTCAGATATTATGATTTCTAACTTTTTAGCTTTTCTAAAAAAGCTAAGTTTCTAGCTTTTCAACATTTATTTATAGCAGCATTGGAATCTAATGACAGAATATAATTCAATTAAATGCACATTAGTCTCTGGTGCTGTGGGACAATTGTGTAGAATACAATATCAAGAATACAATATCACTCCCCAGAATCTTATATCTGGACCATCCTCTCTGTCAAATTTCTAACCTGATCTCATCAACCTGTGCTCATCTTCACCCACATCCCCTCCTCTACTTACCATGTTGGTAACAGGCAAATGCCACAGACTTTCCTTTCATTTCCTCCTTCATCCAGCATCTGAGTGTCCATGATAAAGGAGATATTTTAGATTCACATTTACAAATTGTGATATATGGATCACTAGTAATAGATAATTATTTTAGGTAGTATATGAACATCTTTTTCTTTTAAAGTAAATATTTATTTTAAAGTAACTATTATGGCAAATAGTATTATTTTGCCACTTATAGTAGTGAAATAAAGTTTCCTTTTAAAATACACTTACTTAAAAATTAAAAGTTTGTTTAAAGAATATTATGTAATTTAAAAATGTTCATTAGAAATGAATGTGAAAAAAATCACAAGGGTACTATGCAAATGGCTAATCAGGTTTTTAGAAACTGATTCTCTAGTTATAACTAGATACAATAAATTTTATTACTTTAAGAGTAGAAACCAGAAATTCTTTTTCTGGTGAGGAACAGTCTTCATTTAGTTAAGTGCCTAAATAAAGTGAGAGCTGAAGAGCCTAAGTCCCTGGCACAAAAAAGGAATTTTTTTATATGCTTTGAAGGTAGGAAAATGAGTGGACAGAGGAAGGAGAGAAAGTTGCAAAAGAGAGTAGATTCAGAGAAGGAGACTCTGAGCTCTGCTTAGAAAAGAGTGAAATATCCAGTGACATGGTAAGGGACTTTGAGAGTAGTTAAGGTTGCATGTGTATATTCGTTTGTTTTAAATGTATGTGATGTGTATGCTGACTCTCCCAGGATCCAGCTCTTCAGTAAAACTTGCTAGCTTGGCTAGAAATTGAGTGTTGAATGTTTACTATGTGTGAGGGCATCATGAACTACAAACTTAACACGTATTATCCCTTTTCATTTTTAAAACAATCTTATACTAGGCACATGACATTATACCCATTTTACAACGTGTGGTAACGAAGGCACAAAGAGATTAAGTAATCAGCTCAAGGTCATATAACCGCACTGACTCTTACTACAATACAGATATTTTATGTGAATATGTATGTGTGTGTGAGTGTGTATTGGTGAGATGGCTGACATGCCTTTCTGGGTAAATGTGATTTGAAAGAGAGAATGCACGTGTGAGAATGGACTCCCAAAAGGCACAAGGTGGCAGAAGACTACAAATGTCCAGGGAGATTTCAGAAATCTGAGAGAAAGGTTTAGATTCAATGATTTGTAGAATTGAGAGGCTCCAGCCAATCCTAGTTGACATTTAAGATTAAGTAAAATGTCTAACATTTAAGTATATTGTCGGACCATACTGGCCACTTCATGTTTTGTTTATTTGGATTCATTTAATTGAGTTTGCTAATTCTGTTTCATCTTTACTATTATATGTCGATCAGTGTTCTTGGCTAAAAGCATCAGAAACTAACTTGCTAACATAGTCAATGGTAATTTTGGAGAAGCTACAAGCTCAAAGAATTAAATTGAAAATGCTGTAAGATAGGGCTTCCAAATAAACAAGAACTTAGAGTTCTAGTAGAGTTCAGAAGTGGAACAATGGCCAACCGCAAGAAGAAGTGGTCAGTACATTTCTGCACTGTGGATAATGTCCAACTATTTCCTCTTTCTATATGCAACTCAGGAGTCAGAGTCCGAGAGAGGACATCTGATTGGCCAAACCGAGTCATGTGACCACTGCTTCTAGCCTTCATAATGGGAGGCTCTTATTGCTCAGGAAGATGACATACAATAAGGAAAGTTTAGTCCTCCAAAGAAATTGGTGGTTTTTTAGGAAGAGGGAATGGAGGCCACGTAGCCAAAATGTGACCAATATCAAACTCCATTTGTTTTGTAGCAGTTGGATTTATCTATGGTATTTAAATAATGTTGCTCCATGTGTAAATAAAAGTAAGAGAAGATTCCTTCACTTGTTTGCTACACATTCGTTAAGCACCTGCACTATGTGCCGGGAAGAGTTAACATAAGGGCCTGTTCTTAAGAATTTCATGGTCTAGCTAGAAGACAATCAAACAAGTAGAATTTAATATGACGACAAAAGAACCCTATACTGAGATATACAATGGTCTATAATCTCTGTGAACTATAAGGTTGGACTAAAAGAAAGAAATATTAGGGCTTGATTTTAGGAATATGAGAAGCATTGCCATCATTTTTCCCTAAGGGCATCCATTATATAGAGCAGTCCATGTGGAATGGTTTGACTCATGAGAAAAAGCTGGCAGTGAATCAGGCCCTGGTTGGAGAGGCAAGTTCCTGACAAGTCCTCTCCTTTGGTAAATAGGGTCTCACAAACTTAGTGGTCAGCAGGCAGCTCTTTCCAGACAACCTGAGACCTAACTGATATGTCTTTTGGTCTGTTTGCTTTTGTTGGGGCTCTAGAGGAGACAGCTGTACTCTTTTTGGTGGCTTTGGTGATTTTTCAGAAGATACTTTTTGTAGAAGATCAACTTTTGTTTGGGCGGTGAGCCTGATGGTGCCTTACCCCAGTGCTGTCCTGACACCCATGATGCTACTTGATGTGGCCCTGAAGCACTGACCGCGTGACCGCAGACATAGCCCATGTGTTTTGTTTTGTTTTATTTTGTTTTGTTTTTTATTCTATTTTGTTAACGACCAGATTCTTCCCACCGACATGTGGTTTTCCTCAGCTTAAGTGAGGTCCCTAAAGACAGTCCAGGTCTCCGTCCTTTTCCTCCTGCTGTTTGTTATAATTAAAAAGTTTCTGCTTTCTAAGAATTTTTTTTTCTATCAATTTCTAGTTCCACAAAGTACAGGGTTTGGGCAAGAGATGAGTCAGCGGAGGAAAGTCCAAATATATATAAACTTGCTCTTTGAAGCTTTCTCAGGATGATGACCCCAAACTCTGGAGAAAAAAGTTTATGTCTTGATTCTTTTTAGCTGGCCTTCCTCCTACTGTTCCTGGTCTCCCTGCCCCACAGGCTCTCTAAACTTCCTTGCTGCACTGCCTGCCTTTAATAAGAACACCTTGGTTTAAGATTCTGATTCTTCTCTACAGAATAACTGTTGTGCTTTTTCATTAATGTTTCTCATTCATGACCAAAAAAGCATCTTTTAGGAATGATGAGTCACATAAATGGGAGCATTTCCCACCCTTTGCTAAGGTTTCGGGGAAACTCAGAGCCAAATTTATAATCACCACTAGCAAGTGAGAAAAGATCTCCGAGCACTTACAGTGTGTCAGACCTGCCTTTATTTTTATTTTTCTACCTTTTTTTTTTTGGTCACTTCATCTTGTTTCTTTTGCTTTCTGAACAATATCTTACATTGTTTATTTTTGTAAGCCACTTTAAGGAAGGAAGGATGCTAAATATCCTAAAACCTTGAAATAACTCCTGTCCATGGAAAGGAGAAGGAAAGGGAGAAAATAATTCAAGAAAGAAGTTTTTCAGGAGAAGAACCTTCTCCCTTTGATAGGGGGCTTGGCGCCATGTGCTGGGAAGCCACATAAACCATTTTTGAATGAAAATCAAAACGGCAGCCTTTTGTATAAAACACAGAAAAGCCGAGTCTATACCAAAAGTTGAATATTTAAATATAACATACATACTCTTGATGTAAATGCAGTCATCTGCTGTTCACGTGACAACATTAATTAATAACAATGGCGAGTAGCTGATTTTGAATGAATTATGCAGTTGCTTTAATTCTATCATGACACTAAGTTGAAACTCATTACTTTAAATCAAGAAATTGAAATAATTGGAATCATATAATTACAAGAATTAATCAAAATGATCCAGTTTTAGCAAAGAGAATAGGGGCAAATTTTTAAATAAGGGAATTGACTTTTGGTTTGATTGTTAATATTGGAGACAATACATATATTTCACTAAAGTCTGAGGATGAAATTGGAATTTTTAATGCTAAATATCCTAAAGCCTTGAAATAACTCATAGAGTTTGAAATCAATGTGTACAAGTTGTCCGCCCTAAAGACTTATCAATATGTAATAGACTTGCAGCCAGAGTTAATTCATGTTTGTAATCTGGCAATAGGAACTGTGCATATGTCCAACTTTAAGGCAATGGAATGTTTTGCAAGAAATCTCTCTTCAGGCTTCAAAATTGTAACATGCATTAGCATATAAGGAGAAAGTGAGTGGGTAGTTTAAAAGGGGTTATTTTTATGTTGCTTTAGAAATGTAAATGAGAATAATACTCAACTTTATTGCTTGATGGATAAAATGGCCATAATTCAGTTAGTCTTTTGATTAGATCAGGAGCACAATGAATATGAACTGGAACTCACCATGTGGTGGAAACCTTGGTGCTTCATAGGGTCACAGGGGACCTCAAGCTTGTGACCTAGAGAGTTGCCAGAGAGGACACATTTACATTCCTAAAGCAGTGGTCTCTTGCACTGTGTGAAGTTTGCTGGTTGTGGACCGAACTTTGCAATCTGCTACATGGATGTCGCCTATACAGCTTGCAAACTACAACTAGCGGCACCACCATAGGATACCGGAAAAGTGTTGTTTTGGGTTCAAGTCTTGACTTTCCTACTAACTAGCTGTATCATCTTGAATGATTTAATCTCTCTAAACCTTTAGTGTTGGCATCTGAAAATGGGATTTTTTTTAATGAGGATAATAAGTGATGTAGGCAAAACTCTTAACCTAGTATCTCACATATTGTACTCATTGAACAAATGGTAAATATTGCCCTTAGTTGTCACAATAATCATGAGTGTAGGCTTTTATTACCCATATGACTGCTAATCGATTACTCCTCTGTACATTTCTTGATTGCTTAAATTCAGTGTTCATTTAATTGGCAGACCTTATTAATTCGTTAAATTTTTTTTGACTACTTGTGTCTGATGATTCTATTCTCTGGTGAGGAAACTGAGGCTCCCAAAGGCAATGGAAGACCCTCTATTTTGGGTCTTCTAATAAGTGACATAATTGGGATGATAACACTTCTCTTCTATACCCAGTATTCAGTCCTGTTTTCTCTTTACTCTGCAGCTTCCATCAGCTTGGGCACATTCCTGTTTGGGAATTGGAGGATCTAGGACTCAATCTTGTGTCTTTTTGACTCCTAGTATTATGCTCTATTCGGTACAGCCAGCTCTCCCTTATATGCAATTAACCCCTTGCTTGATGATCTCCTTTTAGAGGAAAACACATCTGTTTCTTTCTGCTTCTCTATCTGTCAGTGACTAGTGGGGAAAATGGAGATTGTTGTATATATTTCAAGTAGTAAATTGGTCACCAAGTTCCCTGGAAGGACAGGAAGAAAGGGATGTTAATAGGTCAGGAAGTTTCATGAATCCCGTCCTTGCCACAATGTCCTGGAAATGCTGCGGCTATCACATTTGTTGTTCAAAGAACTCTTTGCTGCTGTGCTCACTGCTGAAGGCACCTCCAGATACTGGAGACAAATGGTATTTTTTTTCCTTCTTCCAGTCCAGTTCAGTCCATTCTGAACCTTCCCTTTGGAAAACAACCAGAAGTCAGTGGGCAAGGAAGTATGGAAAATGTAGGTTTCAGGCTTCTACCCTGTCTGATGGAGGTGAGTGCCTGAAAGAGTGGCAAATAACAGGCACGGCTTCTTTGCTATAACCGAGCTTCCTTCTGGAACTTAACAGCTCTGGAACTTGATGCATTGGGCTTCACAAGCCTGCAAGCTCACATGGGATCACATTAACATAAATCTCTGAATCTCTGTATCTGAGTCTTCATCTGCTTGATTACTGGAAGCAGTCTTATGCCCAGTTCACATTGTCCAAGTATTTTGGGGCATTTGATTATTACTAAAAGTGGGTGCTTATAAATATCCCTGAATTTGTTCTGCTTCCCAAGCTAAATTTTGGCAACTTTCAGCTCTGTTTCACTGAAGTGCTAATCTGTATCTATTAACCGAAGCCTCTTGATACTGGAGTTCTACATTATTACACATGTAAAGTGAGAAGAACATGCATTCTGTGTAATACTTGATCAGAGTGGATCTCCTACTAAAATTGCTTAAGACACAAGTGTTTCAAAAGCCAGTAGCACAGCATTTCCCAATCTCAGAACTTATCTTTTTCAGGAACACACAGAAGAGTTGGATCCTGAGGAATGTTTATATCAACTGTTGTACGTTCTCAACTACCACACGCATTATCCTGAGGCTCTTCACTAGTCAATCCTAGTGTGTCTGGTTCCCTTTCTTATGACACCTTGTCATCCCTTACTGTATCTTGGTTCTTTGAATATCCTGCCAGCCATCACCAAGCTTTATTTAAACATCAGCTTTCAGTAAGACTTTTCTAGATAGCGTCTCAGGACTTGTTTAAATCAGTGGATGTGAATAGCTGGGCGGGGATTGAGGTATTGCCTCACTTTACAAAACATTTTACAAGATCTGTTTGATTCTCAGCTCCAGTCCAGTCACAATTTCCTTGTAGTTAATAGGATTATAGCATGGTCTGTATTGAAGGGTCATCTGGATTCCAGAAAAACTGGATCTTCTTATCCCTTTTTAGAAGAATGGGCTGTTGTGAGATTCAAGAAGCATATGACTGTTGCTGAGAATTATTTGAAATCCCTTACAAGCTCCTTGCCTAGGGCTTATAGATTCTTCAAGTCTCACAAAGCAAGTACACAAGAGAAATACAAAGAGTTCCAGAGAGGTTAAGTGATTTTTCCTAAACCCACACAGCTAACAAGTGATTAGCCTGAGACTAAAACCCAAATGTTTGCTTCTAAAATCAAATTTTTTCAGATTATTATCCAGCTATCCAAAGACAGCAAACTATTTTCTAAAGGGCATATAATTTACATTAAAATGTTACTTAATTGAACATGTCTAAATCTGAAAAATGGATTTAGATTAAACTAGAAAAATATTAAAGCTTTCGTTATTCATTGCCTTGATCATTTCCAAGAATGGTTTGCTATGGTTCAGATGTTCCTCTAAGCACATGACCTATGTGCTCTCCTTCAATCCTGATAACTCTGAGTTCCTTATTGTTATAAGCTGAATGTTTGTGTCCTCCTGAAATGTGTATGTTAAAATTCTAACCCCCAACGTGATGGTACTAGGAGATGGGGCCTTTGGGAAGTAATTAGGTCATGATGGCAGAGACCTTGTCAGTGGGAATTAGTGCCCCTACAAAAGAGACCCAGAGAGCTCTCTGCTTTCCACCATGTGAAGACACCATGAGAAAATAGCCAATTGCATACCAGGAAGTATGGTAATTTGTTATTGCAGCTCAGACTGACTAAGACATTCACTGATAGTGTCCTCATTATTACATATAAGGCGACTGAGGCAAAGAGCGATCATTATTTTGTCCAAAGTCACATTTCAAGTAAGAGGTAAAGCTAGTATTTTCCCCTAGATTTGCTTGATGTCAGAATCTATCCTTTGAGTGTCACAGTTTGCTTGTGCAAAGATTTCTGTGTGGTAGAGAGTCCATTATTAGACACTTGTAGACTTGGGTTCCCCAACTGAAGTCTTGACAGATAGCATTTGTTAGTCAGGTCCAGGTTTTTAAAAATGGACTTAAATGCCTTTATGGAGGTGGGCCCTCTCCAGTTTAGTAGAGTAACAGCGATTCCCATTGTCTGAAAAGAAGCCATTTGATCTACTACATTTCTTTCCACAGACACGGCAACCAGCCCAGTCGTCAGGGAGTTCCATCAGCCTGCCAGGCCCTTGAGGCTTCTTATTTTATCACTTAAATTTGGAAAACAATGTTAAGAATTATCCGCATTTTTACAGACCATATTATGACATTTAGTACCTGCTATTTTCTCTATGGAAGTCTGTTTTATTACCATTTAGCAAGTAAGGTTGTGTTGAATTTAAGAACTTTTTTCAATTAAGGAATTGGTGCAGGTTTCTAAATAAATTCCTGTTAAATGATTACCATTTTATCAGTCAGGTAATGATGTTCAGGCAGTGTTCTTATTTGCATTTCTAAAGAACTGTAAGAATAATCTTTTTTTTCCCTTTCTCCTCTTCCCACTCTTTTGCTCCTTACCTTATGATGGCTTTATTAATTTCAATGCTTGCAAAAGGTTTTCTACAAAGTACTCATCTTTGAATGTTCAATATTATCATGCCTTTATGCATATCAGATGTAGATGCATATTTATTATAAGGTCTCACTATCAACAATGTAACTGACATTTTTAGCTTCACCCTATCTCAAATGTCACCATTGTTCATTATTTATAATTATAGCAGTCCAAACCCTCAAAAGTTGAATTCCAGAAAAAGTGTATATGTAGATATATAAAACTAGAAGGTCATTTCTCAGCATTTGAAAAATGTTGGCGATAGTGAATGAAGAAAACTAGATATGCAAGGTCCAGAAATGTGATTGATCTGCACAGGAGAGGGAAAAGGCATGTCAGGTATTATGGGAAGATGACTCTGGCAGAGTGCAGATTGAATTACACTCATGACAAGAGTTAGGGGTTCAGGGACTCAGTTAGGAGACTGTTATACTTGTGCATGGACAGAGGTTAACGACCAGAACTAAGATCACGGGAGTGGGAATGGAGGAAGAGGACACAGATTCTAGAGGAAGTAGAATTTGTGGTAGAAGGTGAATAATTGCATGTGAAGGAAAAGGAAGACATTTTGAAGGTGACCATGGAGAACTAGGGTGCATGGGCAAATAGAGCTTAGTTTCGAGCTGGTTGAGATGGAGAAAATTCTAAGACATTTGATGATAAACATCTAATAGAAAGTTGGCTAAATTGGCGTGGAAATGTTTTGGAGGAGATTCGGATCCCATCTGCTGCATGATGAATTGAATAAACTAGAAATTGACCCCCAAAAGCTCTAATGATCTTCTAGACAAGGGAGAGATAAATGTAGATCTCCAAATCTTAATATCAAGGAGACTGCCTGTGTATGAAGCTTCTTCCTTCTTGAGACTTCAGGAATCATTTCATTTTCTTAACTTGCAAGTACTAAGGAAGGTTTGCACAATTAGGATGTGTGTAAAACTATGACCCTTATCTCCTACACTCAGAAAGCTTATAAGAGCAAGCCACCTGTTTTACATCTTTAGTGAACCTGAAATTAGTGAATTATTTACTTTGTACTTCATTTCTAGTCAGTGCAATTGTGAGAATTGAGTCTAATATTTTTTCATAGTAAATGGATTGTTGATGACTCATGAGGGTTATGATGTAAGAAATGCACAAGTATTTGGAAAATAAATAGTGCATTGATTTAGTGTGAGTTTTAAACAAGCTGTAATAATTAAGGGCTTCAACTAATTTAGTACTTTAGTAGATGATAAGAAAATCCTTTCCCTAAAAGGGAGTGTTTTGATGGCTTGTCCCGAGATTGAACTGCATTTTATCATGGCACTGCTGACAGAAGTTTTGAAAACAAATCGAGTCACCCCAAAGAATCCTGAGAATCTGGAAAATTGTGGCCAATTTCTATTTGTAACTTCAAACATGTTATTTTCTATGGTTGTATTGGTGATGGACGAGCATTGTTGATGGGCAGCATCATGCAGTTTGATACTCCTAATTGATGAGTACTGGCCCCCCAGTCTTATATTTTGAGAGACTGCATAAGCCTCTCAGGCTGATTTTCTGGAGAGTCAGCCTGAGGTCAGTGTTATAACTTCCTATAACTAACAAAAAAGGAATTGACTGTGGGTTGAGATCAGTCTTCAGTCCAAGATTATGGGAACAAAATCAGAAGAGAAAATGGTTCAATCTACTTCAGAAAAAAAAAAAAAAAAAGCTTTACTACTAAGAACTTCACTTTAATTGTTTGCAGAAATATTGATGCTGCTAATAAGAACAGGGAAGTTGAAAGGTATTTAAAATATCTCATCTAGTCAAAAAATCCTAAGCAGTTAGTCATATTCTTTTTTAAAAAAAATCTGTAATTCATATTTAACTAATTGTGGCTTGCTTCTATCCAATTATGTTGAACTGATGAGGTTTTACTCTGTGAAAAAAAAAATAACTAGTAACCTTTTTATACCAGATTAATTTTAGCACTGTTTTATTTAGAATTATGTAACTTTGACTCTGCCACCCCCTTCTACCCTTCTTGTCATTGCTGTCATTAGCCTTTGCCATCTCTTTTCTGAATGATTGGCATCATCGCCAAACTCCTTTCTTGACTATGGCTGTCCTAGCTCCAATTGATTTAGCAGCCAGATGACCGACTATTTTCATTTGGCTTACGTCCCATCATGCCTATCCCCTGTGTTTTGTCAACTTCCTCCTCACACTTCAAATCACCACTCAGTTATCTCCTACTGACCTCCCAGCCTTCCCTACCTCTTCTCTGTGTTCCTAGAGCTCTGTGTACAAATTGCTGTCATAAATTGTTTGTGATTGTCAAATCATTTATAATTATTTGTTTAATATGTCTCTCTCCTCTGCTGGACTTTATGTGCCCAGATTTTAGCTCACTGTCTGGCAAAATATAGCATTGGAGGAGCTTACCTGAAATTGAGAAAGCCTTTATATGTCACTTTACAACTCTTTAGGCCTGCTTTCCTCATCATTAAAGACCTGTCCCAGATAGATTTGTGTCCAGTAGATATTAACAGTCACCACCTTTACCTCCCATCTCCTCGACACTCAATTTCATTTGCAACTATGGATCCTGAGGCTGTCGGATAAGGAGAGGAGATGGGAGAGTAAAAGGACACCAGTTCTTTATTTGAAGTTAAAAGACCTCTCCTGTCGACGTGTGCAGATTTCATGGCATGGGACTTTGGTGACAGGGTTGGTGCTCTGTATCCCCTACCTGGGCTGGACTCCTCTGCAGTACTGCCACCCCTAGCACCTTTCCTGCTATTTCTAGCTAATAGGTATTGAGCACTCAGTAGTGTAGGTTCGTGTTCAACTCTTTATAAGTATTTTTTCATTCACTCCATATAACAGTTCTATGAAGGGGATGCTCTTATCATCTGTATTTTATAGGTAGGAACATTGAGACAGAAAGAGTCATTAACTTGCCCAATTTTAAACAGCTAATACATGGTGGAGCAAGGACCCAAGCTTCGGAGGTCTGATTCCTGAGCTCCAGCTCCTGCCCATGGTACTGCAGCTCCCTCCGCGGCAGCATACTACCAATTACAGATGCTGGTATTATTATACGGAGTCCTTAGACCATCATTACTCATCTCACTTCTACAGCTACTACTATTAATTCTATCATTTCTATTCTCTGTATTTATGCAACAGCGCCTTGTGCCATGGAAGCCGCAATATAGACAGCTTTCTAAGAAAGCCTGTGTTATTCCAAGGAGAGGAGCCCGTGCTCTGTGACAAGACCCATCAGAGGAGATTAAAACCCTTTCAGTAGACTTTCTGTTCCTCTTTGATTATCTCATTCTCCAGAATTCTCCCTCATCTCCGATCAGAAATCCTTTAGCTCCATTATCTCTGTCCTCTTTTTCCATCCACGGAAGTGGTTGAGATCAGCTGAAGACTGAAAATGTTAGCACAATAATGGTCCTTAAGAGACCCCGAAAGGTGAAGCCTCCCTCATGTATCAGAACTCCCATTGTGTTGTCCTAGAAAATAAGCATCTGCTTCTGCTTGAAAATTCCATTCCTTTTTTAAAGTCATGTCCGAGTAATTGGTTAAATTGGACTTCATCAATTTAGTCCCACTTATTAGGTATTTCAGTGAAGAAAAGCAACCATGATGAGATTGTGTCAAATTATACAATATTCTAATCGTCGGGTCTGGCAATAGGTTTTATTTTGGAGACTAAATTCGCCCTGTTCCCCTTTACTCTTTCTCTCATTTTCTGTGCTGTCGTTCAACATCCTGATTTTTCCCTCGTCCAGTTGCTGTCCCCACCACTTCCTGCAGAGTAGGCGTTGTCTGTACCTGCCTCCTGGGAGCAGGTTCAGCCACTAACTCCATGCTGGCTGGATGCTTTTTCTTAAGACAACTTCAAATGGCCACTGCTTTCCTGCCTCAGTGAAAGGCATCAGGGAGCAAGGAGCTCATATCCTATCTCAATCCTGGATGTTTCCCAAGCAGATCACTCTGCTTTAAGAATGTCTGATGCCTTTTCTGCTCCGTCCCCTTTTCCTGTTCCCTGCTGTCTATTCCTCTCGTCCTCTTCCTCTCCTACATTGTGTTACTGGCATGTCATCTAACATCCCACTTGTCCTGTCTCCCTAGCTTTTTCACTCTGCCCAAACCTTCTATTCTCACTCACAACCCGTGTTTTCCTACCTCTTCTTTTTTCTCGACATCTTTAGCTTCCCTCTCTCCTCATTTGGTTCATTGGCAAACAGTTCCCTTTTGTTGTACAAATAGATTTCTAAGGAATACCTGTATACATATTTGTGAATTGACAAATGGTCACTGATTTGTACACAGCACGTATGGCTGTTTGTGTTTAAAATGAAGTATGAGATAACAGTTCTGGCTAGTGATAAGACCTCATATCAATAACTATGTGCATGATATTTCAAAATTTACAATGTACTTTCACATGCATTGTTATCTAATTCTCACAGCATTCAGCAAATAGGGCAAGCATTATTAACCTAGCTTACAGATAAAAGGAATGAAAATTTGAGAGGTTACGAAAGAGATTTTTTTTGTGCTTTAAGTCACACTATTGGTATATGACAGAACCAAGATTAGAATCAGATGTTTTGATTCTTAGTCCAGCGGTTTTTCACTATACATGTGGCAGTAAGTGAACACAGGAGTATCATAAGTATACATCAGCATAAAACTGTGATGTGTTAAGAGGCTAAAATGTAGATAGGGAGGCATGATGGTTTTATGATGTTTGACCTAAGTTGGAATATTTGGAAAGATTAACTGAAGTTTGGTGTGTAGGGGTGGGAAAAATTTTCTTTTCTAAGATTCTTTGGCTGGTCTATTAACAAAATTAACATAAGACATGTTAACAGGAGAAAAACACATTTAATTATGTATATTTGGGAGTCCCACAAAGACAATAAGACTTAACGCTTATGTGCCGCCCTGAGCTAATGAATGAGCCAGGGGCCTGGGGCTGCAAAGGGGAGGAGGGTAATTCACAGGACAATAGGAAGAACAGATGTTTAGTAACTAGATGTTTGTCCTGCCATACAGATAGATCATTCAGGAAAAAAAATATTTCTGGTAAGAGCTCTCTTTCTGGGCCCCTTATCTAAATTGTTTTAGGTTATTAAGGGGAGGTAAAAGTTTTTCTTGAGTTTGCTGAATCTTCATTTCCTTTCACTTAAAATAATCCACATGCCAAAGTGGCACATTTTAGGGAGGCTCATCCTGAACCCTGTCAGCTGAGACGTGGCTGAGATCCGAAGACAAATTTATCCATAAGGATAGGGTTGGTCTTGGGGAAACATAACAGGTACATGATGGGAAAATTAGTTCATAAAGTGATGTTATAACAAGCAGCTGGCATCAGGTAAATCCAGCAAATGGTAATATTCAGACCACAGCAGTGGGGAATCTTGTAGATGATTATTTTAAACCATGTAATTTCTTGTCCTTAAAAGAAGTTATTCACAATGTACCAGGGGCCCATCTATACTTCCTGGAGTGAAGAGGAGGACTGGTCAGGTAGACTCCTGATTCTGAAGCCACTGGGGCTTGGGGCAGTTATTATAAGAGATAGTCAGAAACGTAAGGATGCATTTGGATACTGGTCAAACCTGGAATGCAAATTGGTAGTTTGGTCTCAGGATCCATACAGAAGCCAAGAATCCAGAGCTGGGATGTAATCCAAATGAGCCGCAAGGATAACTTGATGTCAAGTACTGTCAGTAACTCAGCATGAAATATCAAAGTGACCTTTGAGTTCCCTTGATTATGAATGGACCAGATCTCCAAGGCAAATTCTAATAATGACAATGTGCCTTACAGACTATTTATTGAAAAGGACAAAATAAAAGGAAATTTCAGGGTGAGTTTACATCAATAGGGGAGACTTCATGAGAATCTGTCCCTTGAAGTATGCAAAAAATATAGATTCTCCATGTAGTGGCTAAATATTTGAAGAGCGCCGTTAGTCAGGATTCTTCCAGTTTCAAGAGAAATCAAAGCTGTTTAAACAAATATAGAAATGTTATTAGCTCATGCCAGACCAGGCATCAAACAATGTTCTTGGCATCGGTTTCTCTTTCTACTCTGCCATCCTCATAAGCAGGGTCTTAATGAGTAGCAGCGCCTTAAAGGCTTACATCCTGTCAGCTTCAACTGCAGATAAAGGCCTTCCTTCCTGGTAGTTCCTACAAAGTACCAGAATTAAGTCTGTTGGACCAGTCTCATCCATGTTAATTGTCTCCAAACCACTGTGGTTTTCATTACATTTCTATTGGAATTTCCAGGGGAATTGAATATGGTAATTGGCCAGGCCTAGGTTATGGGCCATCCTGGGGGAGAAGAATGAGAACAGGCTCAGCTCCACCCAAACCACATGGACTAGAGTAGGGATGGGAAGGTTCTCCCAAGGAAAATGGAGTTCTCTTACCAAATGAAGGGAGGATGAATTCTTGATAGCCTAAAGGTGCAGATGTCTAATACAAGGACTAAAATCCTTTACAGAGAGAAGACTAACCTCAAAAGTCAGAGGTCTTTGAAGTTCAGTTGTGAAGGAAACCCGTTGTTCACTTAAGTATGATCTGAATTGTATCACTATGTAAAATTATTACGTCACCATGGATTTTGGACCAGGAGTTTGATACAGTTAGCAGGTACTGAGAGACAGGTGTGCCATGTGGTAGGTTCCAGTGGAATCAACAAAGCTGCAAGGACCAGGTGGCCCTTACAATTTAGAGAGAGCGAAAGTCTGGAGAAGACAGCTAAGAAAATGGAAACCCAATTGTGCTGGATGGAGGTCACACTAGAGGTTTTCATCCCAAGGCAAAAGCTTGGGTTATACTCTCTGGAACTCTTGATTCTGGGTAGAAGACTTACGCTGCCATCAACTCTCAGTGAACTGGTTTCTCGTTAGGAAATGGAAGACATGAATTTCAAACACTCTTTTGAATTTCAAAGAATCTCTTCTGATTAAGAAGCACTAATGACTCTCCCTAGTTCAAACAAATGATTAAGGTTGACAGTAGCGATATAAATCTCACTGTAACTAATGATTCTACTAATATTCCATCCTTATTTATGGATATTATTCTGACACATACAAATATGCTTGTGTTCATATATGGTAAGTGGGTGTACGTGTGAGGAGGTGGTGGTGACTGTGCTTCTAAGTGTATATTCCCAAGTGGGTGTGAGTTGTGTGGATACAGCAGCTGTTGAGTCTCAGTGTGGTTTTCTTTCCTTTAGTCTGAAACTTGGCTCTGCTTCATACAAGAAAGACAGTGAGAGCTAAGTCAAGTCTTCCCAATGTCGTCAGATCGCAGAAGCCTGGAGGGACAGCAAAGGTGTTTACGCAATAGCTCTGGCCAGTAGAACTCTAACGCGAACAACAAATGGGAGCCACAGATGTGATTTTTCAATTTTCTGTGTTAAAAATAAGTAAAAAGAGACAAGTGAAGTTAATTTTAATAATTTATTTTATTTAGCTCGACATATCCAAAAGAGTATTTCCGCATATTGATATGAAAATTATTGAGAGTTTATTTATTTATTTATTCATTCATTCATTCATTTATTCATTCATTTATTTATTTATACTTCATAATCTGGTGTGTTTTCCACTTACAGCACATCTGCATTTGGACCAGCCACGTTTCAAATGTTTAGTAACTACAAGTGGCTAGTGGCCATCCTAGTGGACAGTGAGGTTCTGGAACACCTGTTTCAGTGTCAGGAAATTGCTTGAATGCGTCACCGTCACTGTGGCTCCCTATTCTTACTTCACCTTCCACCCCAACTACAAACACTGCCAATTTGTCGCTCTTTCTTTCTGTGTCCTGGTTCTTCGACTCGACTATCCTTAATAGTTTTTGAGACATCCACTACCAACTGATCAGTTACTTGGCAAGTGACTTAAAACCATTTCGCCAATGCAGGTAGTGTAACCTCTGACTTTTCCTCCATATTCTTCCACCTTCCTCTTTGAGGCTGCCCAACTCTCCCTGGCTTCTGGTGCAGGTGGTCTGGTCTTGCTTTACCTTGTCCCAAGTAACCATCAGGCTCCCAGGTACAAAGTCTCTCCCTCTGTCCCCCTCCCTCACCCCAATATACCAACAGGTTCAGTTTCTCACACTCAGTTTGTCTGTTGCCTGTTCTTAAACCTGGCTGCTTATAATGGATATTTGTAGCATGAAATGCCTCAGAGCTTAAATTTTTCAAAATCTTTTTTAATATCGTCGGTTGCCTCATTTCTGATTAAGCAGGCTATGTTTTCCTAGCTCCCTTTTTGTGCCTGATATGTCTCATGTTTTTTTGTTTTCTTTTGTGACTCTGTCAAGTTACAGCTCATTTCCTGCTTTGGCCATTTTTTTTGATCTTCCTCCTACAGTTTCCATAATCTTGGCTGGGCCAGACAAACTACACAAAGAAGTATGGGGACTCTCTCCTCTGTGGATTTTCAGCTATATTTCTAATCTTGCACTGCGCCTATGGCCAGGCTGCGTGGGCTCTCGCTGGCTTCATTAGTGCCTTTCTTGGACTTCACCGCGGATCCCTGTTGATAGCCCCGTGTTGTCTGTACATACAATTTGGTCTGCGGCAAGAACCCAAACAAAAACAGTTTTGTTTTGAGTTGAGGTCAGTGCCTCAGGTTTCCGTTCCATTATTAACTTAAATGATAGTCCAGTTTTTAAAAAGAATTTGCTTTCTTGGTCAGGAGAAACACTTTATATTCAACTTAGCAAAATATCTGCATTTTCTTTGAACTGGCAGTATTTGTAAGTGCATTTGTTTTGCAGGCATCATTAATTGTAGTTCATTAGAACTTAATAGATTATTAAAACTGAGAGGGACCTGAAAGATGATCTGGTCCAATTCTGACGGATCAACACAAAGAGACCCTGTGGTCCCAAGGCCACCAATAATGACTCCTGGGCAAAGCCGATGGCATTTCTTGACTCCAAGGTCAGAATTCTTTACCCCCATCTTCCTTTCTTTCCTTCCTTCCTTCCTTCCTTCCTTCTTCCTTCCTTCCTTCCTTCCTTCCTTCCTTCTTTCCTTCCTTTTTCCTTTCAGTTTCTACTAAGGAAGCTGGATTAACTGCATTAAAATAAAACCTTCACAGGACATATTCCAGATACACCCTACTAAACCAACCAAATATGAAAGCATTTGGAATTACTAGTATGTGTTACAATCTTCAGTGAACTTTTGTGGTCACCAAAGCCTAATAACAGTGACTGATAATTTGTATTAAATTGACAGTAGCCCTTAGCCTTGAATTTCCAGTGTTCACATTCATTTCTTGAATGCAGACTTTAAGAGTTAGTCATATTGATGGCTGTCACGAGAGAGCAGTGATAGACTGAGCAACCTGTTAGAAGCTGCACCCGTCAAGGTCCCAGAGGAAAGAGAAGGCGCACACAGATGGGGTAAAGTTGTGTGCAGGGTTAAAAAAAAAACTACAGATGGTGGAGTACTCTGAACCTCACGACAGCAATGAGCTGCTACCAACCCTGTGCCTGAAGGGACAGGGGAAGAAAGTTATTACCAAAACCCAGAAATGTCTGTAGCTGGTTGTAGAAGTTCACCCAATATGAACTGTAGTCTTCAGTGTAAGGACGTAGCTACTTGTGGTTCAGCAACTAGAGGGATGGAGACATTCTCTAACCTCACTCTCCTGCTGATGCCTCATGTCACCTAAACCCAACCAGAAGCCAGAAGGAAAGGGAGTGATTGGTATGGTCCCTGCATAGATCCCAGGTGGAGACAGATGGCAAGTGCATCTGAAGGAGCAGATGGGGCACACGGTAGTGAACAGATGTTGTTTCTGACTGCCCAGTGTCTATTCTCCCTTTCCCTGGTAACGGCACCCTGATTTTGCTTTAGAGAATGACCCCTCCCTAACTCTGGGGTTCTTGTATTTTGGGTGGGGCTCCAGAGTGGCCATGTTCTCTAGGCCAGGACCCAGTCAGAGCACCTGTACCCTGGCCACAGCAATTGGTTCAGGGGACTCCTAGCACTAAATCAGAAGAATGCTCTTTCCCATGGAGTTCCTGAAAACATGGAGGCCTAGAGATGCTGATCCCCTTTAGGAAAGAACCTGCCCCCAAAAAACCATTACGGAAGAGGGAATTGCTGGGAGGTGGAGGGATTGAGGCCAGGTTTCACTGATTGACTTCATTTGAATCTGCAGATCCACTATGCAGTCAGCTAGTTCCTGCTACTGAAGTTTTCAGCCATGTTACCGTACGTTCACTTTTGCTTAAGCCACTTTGAGTTGAGGTTTCTGACATTTAAAACTAAAGGAGTCCTAATTAATTCATTGGTATAAGAGGCCAGGTAGGAGACTTAGACCAGGGTAATCTGAGAGAAAAAGAAATAATGGTGTAAGGGTGGGGAATTAATAAATCTAGTTATGGATAGGTTGAACAGGAAAATGCAATAAGATTATTAAAATTATTTTGTAACTAACTGGTCATTTATTCTGTTATCCCAAGTTTCATGGGAATGGTTAAATAATTATGGTATAGTATAGAAGTTATTAAAAACTATGTTGGCTGTTGTTGAATGTATAAGGCAAGTTATGGCTTCTTTTACATAGGTAATACAATACTGTAAAAACATCTGTCGTGTATGCACAGAAAGTAATCTGTGTACCAAGATACTTATATCACTTGTCTCTTGTGAACAGAATAACGGATGTTAATGTTCATTTATGTGTCTCTGTTTTTCTGCTTTTTTGTTAATGATCATGCATTGCTTTGTAATAAGAACGAAATAAAACAGACTTAAATATCGTCAGCAACGTTTTATTTTTCCCAGCAACTGAAGAGAGTAAATGCCGATTACAGGTAAATGCTGATTACTTACTGACTAGGGGATGGAAAGTACCCTTGTAATTAATCATCAAGGTGAGATGAACAGGTGGATGAGGAGAGAAAACATGCCCAGGTCAGGCTGGATGGCGGCTGTTGAAATAGCCCAAGCCACAGGTCATGAAGCCCTGAACTAGGGAAACAAAAGAGGCCATTTTTACTTATTTTCCTATCTTGAGCTGATGATTGTTACAACATGCTGTGTCCACTTTCCATCATGGAGAATTATAAGTACATTTTAGAAAAATAAATCCCCAGAAAGGTCTAAAGTAAGTGTACCTTTTCCCTTCTCAGGTGAATCCAAGACAATTCACTCACTGGCTCTTTTTATTTCTCCTTCATGCAGATGCTCAGAATCCATTTATTGAGCTCATACATGTCCCTCGTTGCCTAGCAACATTAGTGGAATTACTATGTGTGCTGTTTAATCACTGTAAAGTCTTGTCCTTTATTTTATATCAAAAAAAAAAAAAATAGAAAGGGTACAAGGAGAAAGACAATGAAAAACCAAGTGAAAAAGAAATTGCCCAGACTGTATCTTCCAGCTGCAAGTTAAATCATCGCATCGGAGTAAGTTTAGGTAGATGAACACTTTTCAGATATATCTGTGATCCCACCTGAGGAATTGATCAGCAAACGAAAGTCCCGAGTCAGCATTTTACCTGAGCAGTCTGCAAGAAAGGCAGTGCCGGGAACTTAATTGTTGCTTCAGGAACTTTCTATCTACAAGGCCACGAGGGTTCAGGAAAGCTCCACTTACTCTTTCATTGGGATAGTAGCGATGAGCAGTGTTTCTTTGCATGGACAACATCAAGGGCTGTTCTGAAACCCCTTTTCATCTTCCTGGAATGTATAAAACTTATATTTTTAGGTTCTATGACTTCTGAGATAGTGAATTTCATTAATTTACTTGCCCTTGGAATCAAATCTCACTCAAAAGTTTCTAAGGCCAGTAACTATGGTTTATTTTCACATGGTAAAAAAAAAAAAATCGCCCTTATAAATTCCTTAAACTGTATGCATTGAACATAGTACACAGAAGTGGAGACTAATATGCTCTCTCTCAATAAATCCACATCACCATTTTTCTAGTGTTGGAACAGATCCCAATTTCTTCTCTTGAGAACTGTATGAAGTAGTTGGGTTATATTTTGGGAGAAAAGTTTTTTTTTTGAAAATTCAAAAATGCGTAACTTTGGTCACCAGTATTATAAGCAGAGTCCCCCAGTGAGGGACAGTGGGAGCTGAGTTGACTGAAGGAGCAGAAAACACCCCATTTCCTTCTCATTCTTATTTGGGACCATGTGGTCGTTCAGTGGAGCCATGAGCAGAATAGTCTGCAATATTCAGTTGTTCCCTCTCTTTCAGTGTAGGTTGAATGAGTGTACAAAACAATTCCATTATAAGTGGTGCTTTATTTTTATGTTCAATATATCACCAATTTTCAGGCAATGAGTGGATCCCTACTTCTATTATTCAAGAAATCAATGAATAAATAATTATTCGTTCTTATTCCCTATCCTCACAGAACCAAAGAACCAAAGTATTGCAGACATGAAGGGGATCCTGAGTGATACGAACCAGTCCCTTACCCGACATAAGAATCCCTTCTGTATTAACATCCCTAATAGAATATCATCTTGATTACTAACCTAGGAGTTGATGGTTGAAGATCATACAAGCTCAAGAACCAATAAAACATTAAGTCCTATTGTTTTTACGTCGTAGTCCCTCTGAAATCCTTTTATCTCTCTGACAATGTCTTCATTCAGAACACTCACTTTTCTCACATGGGTTATTGTAACAGCCTCCTCATTGGCAAACTGATTGACAGCTGCCCTTCAATCCATTCTGCATGCTACCTCTGGAGTGATGCTTCGAAAATGTGAATCTCGTTGTGCCACCTCCTTGATTAAAAGCCTTTAGCAGTTTCCCATTGTTTTCAGATTAAAATCCAATCCCCTTAACATGTTTTTTAAGGATTTCTGTGATTTGGCCCCTGGTTTGTCTCTAATGAATCATACCATTCACTACTTTACTGTTTGTATTTCAATTCTGGTACTGTGCTTCCATTTTTCTACATATTGCATTATCTTCCTACTGAGAACATTCTTCCCCATCTCTTGCTTATGACACATCCTCCAGATCTCAGCTTAGGTGTCACTTTCTCCAGGAAGCTTTCATAGACCACCCAAATCTAGATTAGATGCTCCTCTAAGGTGTCCCCATAATATTTCGTGATAGCACTTGTGATATTACATAATAATTGCCTATTTTTTTTTGTTTACAAAGCCTTAAGATATATGAAGGTATGCACTGTCTTGTTTTATCCAATTTCTTAGCACCGTATAGGTTCAATAAATAGTTGAATGAGTGCCAAACTAATCTAGGTTTATACTTCATGCCCTAACACAGTCTTCGTTGCCTCTTCATAAGACAGGTTTTCATCCAGACAAGACTATAGACTGTTTTTGGATGGACTACGGATTTGGGGATATGGTCCAGGTGACTTAACTTTTTGGTTGTAGTTAGACAGTCCAGAGGAAGGATTTGGGCTTCTGGACTATTCCCATCTTAGCTGTCACCCTCCATTGTACTGACTGGAATTTGCTAGGGATCAGGGACTTGGTAGTATAGAGGGGCATCAAAGCGTTACCAGCCTTCGTATCTCAGTGATTTGAAATAGTGCTGTTTCATAGCAAAGTATCCAAGTCCTTCAGTCAAATGTTGCAAACTCTCATTATGGTGTTATTTTTGATAGTAGGCTAATTTTTTGAAAGTGACAACTGAGTTACAGACTATATATATGTGTGTGTGTGTGTGTGTGTGTGTGTATATTATATATATGTATATATATACATATGTATATATATACATATATACATATATATATATATGTGTGTATATATATATATATATATATATACACACATATATATATATGTATATATAAAAGATAGGATCTTGTCACCAAATATTTTTGTGTGGATTTAAGCAACAGCATCATATACACAAATTTAAACAAATTTACAATAATTAGAAGCTGATTTTTAGCCATTCTTACATACAGACTTGAATATATATATATCCCTCTTTTTCATAGTGGTATCTGTGGAGTATAAGGATCTGGAGCTATCAGATACTTGTTTTTCCTACATACAGAGATCTAATTTGTGGTAACAAAGAAAAAAATCAAACATGGAGAAAAGCGAGACCTCAGAGAACGCGCAGGAGAGTATCCTGGCCACATTAGATTTTCTGGGTCCAGCTGAACCAACATCCTTTATTATGATTATGTGAGGTATTTCAATGAGTTTCTGTATTGCCTGAGTTATAGAATAGAATGGGTATAATGGAACATATCTTATTTTACATATAGGTCAACAATTTAAGAAATGCTTTCTCTTCATCATCTCATTGGACACACTGGGATAGCCAGCCTTGTCCATGCTCCTACTACCCAGCTGGCCAGGGAGGTGGTGGAACAGCTGTGCCTGTGATTTCACTGATTTTACAACAGTTGCAGATGTATGAGGGATGAAGTATTCTGTATTTGTAACCTTCTATATTATGTAAGTGGCATTATTATCTTGTTAAAATGTCAGTTTTGATAAGGGTGTTTTTGGAATCCTTTCAAGTGAAAATTGAATTATAAAGTCATAGGAAAACATAGGGAGGATTAGGAAGTGACTTGCATAAGAGAAAACAGATCGAGGAAGAGCCCACTGAGGAAAGCAAATGTGGTTAATTATTTTCAGTAAATTTTTTTTATTAAGGTGTAAAATACACTTAGAAATGTGCCCAGATAAATTTTTTCCATCTTGAAAAGACCTGTGGAACCAACATCCAGATCAAGAAATGTAATGTTACCAATGCCGGACATCCAGTCACTGTCCCTCCCAAGCATAGGTAACTATTATCCCGTCTGACATCATAAGTTAGTTTTGAATTTCGTACAAACGGAATCATACATTCTGTATTCTTCGTGTCTGGCTTCTTTCACTCATCATCATATCTTTGAGATTTATTCATTTTGTTGCTTGTAGAAGTAGTTTGTTCATTCTCATGACTGTTATATATTAGTATACCATAATTTATTCATTTTACTGTTGGGCCTTTGAGTTTTTTCCTATCTTAAGCTATTATGGTTAGTGCTCTATAGATCTGTGTATGTGTGTGTAACCATTTCTCTTGTGCATTGAGTTAGTGAGATTGCTTAAGTGACAGCATATGAGTATGTTCAGACTTAGAAGATAGTATTAGTTTTCCACTAAAAGTGTGAGAATTCTACTTGTCTATATCCTAGCCAATGCAGGTATTGGCAATTTTGATATTCTTTTTTAATGACGTTTTTGTTCAAGTCTTTCGCCCATTTTACTATTGAATTCATCGCCTTTTCTTTATTGATTGTTAGGGCTCATACTATATTCTGAATTAAAACTCTTTTTTTTTTTTTTTACTGATACGCATATTGTAAATATCTTTTGCCACACTCTTAAAAGTAACTTGAACAGACACATTCTTAAAAATGAAATCCAGTTTATCAGTGGCTTCTTTTTTGGCAGATGCTTTTTTTATATCATATTTAAAAAATCTTTGGTTACCCTCACGTCAAGAAGATATACCCCTAAGTTTTCTTCTGGGAACTTTATTACTTTATTCTTCATATTTAGATTTGAAATCCATTTGGAATTGGGCTTTTATATGGTATGTGGTTAAGGTTAAGATGAATTTTTTTCACTATAAATATCAAATTGACCCAGCACCATTTATTTAAGAAGCCATTTTTTTCCCATTGTACTCAATATCCTAAGTCAGTGATGATTATGTGGGGGTCAGTTCCTGGATCCTATTCTGTTCCTTTAGTTTGTTAGTCTTTTCTTAAACCAACACAACACTCTTAATTACTGTAGTTCAAGATATTTGATGTATTACTATGCTTCTATAGATAGCATCATTTAAAATTTGATTTACTAATTATTTTGTTACTGTTACATAGAAATAAAATTTAGTTTTAAATTGACCTTGTATCCAGCAAATTTGCTAAATTATTTGATTAATTCTAACAGTTTGTTTTCAATTATTTTGGAGTTTCTGTATATCACCGAATTTCTTTGCAGATAATGAGAATTTGCTTCTTTCATTCCACTCTTTATTGCCTTATTACATTGGCTAGGGACTCCAGCACCCTGTTGAATAGAAATGGTGAAAGTGGACATCCTTGCCTTTTTGTTGATCTTATGGAAAATTTTTCACTATTTCTCTATTAAGTATGATATCTGGTATGCAATATCTTTATAAGATATTCCTTTAGATCAAAAAAATTTCCTTCTATTCCTAGTTTCTTAAGAATTTGTTTTTCAAAAATCATAAATAGGCGTAAGAATTCTCAAACGCTTTTTCTGAGATGATAATATGAGTATTCTTTACTAATGTGGAGAGTTACATCGATTTATGTTTGAATGTTAAACTACGTCATATCACTAGAATAACTCCCATTTGTTGTTTTAGGTATTGTTGCGTTCAATTCACTAACATTTCATGTAGTATTTTTGAATCTGTATTTATGAGGTAAATTGGCCTATAATTATTCATCTTATAATGGTGTCCTTTCAAATTTTAGTACCAAGGTCATTTATGGCCTTTATTCTCTAAAAGTTTTTGTGTAAGATTGTTGTTATTCGTTTCTTAAATATTTGGAAGAATTCACCAATGAAGTTATCTGGGACTGGAGATTTTATAAAAAAGTTTTGGTTATCAATTTTCTTTAATAGACATGGAATTATTAAGATTTAAAAATTTTCCCATTGAGTTGATTTGGTAAATTTAGATTTTTTTAGGAACTTGTTCATTTCATGTAAGTTTTAAATTTATTATCATTAAGTTATTTGTATTATCCTTTTATTACCTTTATAATATTTGTAGAATCTCTGATATGTTCCGTTTGTCACCCTGATGCATATAACTTGAGCCTTATCTTTTTGAAAGGTAAAAATTGACCCTGTCTATTAATCTTTTCAAAGAAGGAAGTTTTGGTTTGTTAATTTTCTGCATTATATGTTTTTGTTTAATTTTTGTTTTAGCTTTTTCTATTTTCTTCATTCTACTATTTTTTGGCAATAACTTGTTCTTGTTTTTCTAATTTCTTAGGTCAGTATTTATATAATTTAAGAAGTTTTTATTATACCTCAACTTTCTTTTTACAATATATGCATTTAAGGTTATTAATTTCCTTTAAGCACTGCTTTATTTGCATCCCACAAAGATTAATAAATCATATTTTAATTATCATTCTGTTCAAAATACATTCAGTTCCCACTTTGATTCCTTCTGTGACTCATGGTTTATTTTGAGGTATATTGCTTAATTTCTAAACATTTTAAAATTTCCTAGTTATTTTGTTATTTATTCCTAGCTTAACTCCACTCTGGTCAATCATTACTCTGAATGATTTAATTAAAAAAAAATTATTGAGATATAGTTTTGGCCAGCATATGGTCATGTTTGGCAAATTTCCATATGTACTTGAAAAAAATATTCTGTTATTATTGGGTACAGTGTTCTATGTGTCAGTTAGGCCACATCTATTAATCTAGATCCTCTGTCCTTACTGACTTTTTTGTCTGCTTTTCCTATCTGTTCCTGAGTAGGTGTTTTAATGTCTCCCACCCTAATTGTGGATATGTCTATTTTGTACAATTAGTTTTGTCCATATAGAATTTTTTGTTTATGTTTTGAGGATATGTTATTAAATACATAAAAATTTGTAAATGTATTTTCCTGATGAATTGACACTTTTGCCATATTGAAATATTTCTTTTTATTTCTGAAATTCTTCTGGCCTTAAGTTTATCTAATCTGATATTACAATAACTTTACCAGTTTTTTATGTACTGTTCATAAGATATATATTTTTATTTGTGTCCTTATGTTTAAACTGTCTTTCTTATAAGTAGTCTATATTTTTTTTATCCAGTCTGACAATCTTTTCATTTTATTTGGTGTATTTAAACTATTTACATCCCAATATATTTGGGTTTATGTATATTATGTTAGTTTTTATTTTTTAGTTGTCCCAAGTATTTTATGATTCTTTTCCATGCTTTCCTGCCTTACTTTAGACTAGTCATTTATTTTTTATTATTGTACTTTTTCCCTTTATTAGCAAATTAGAAATATATTTTAGTGGTTACCCTAGAGATTGAAATATATATCCTTGTGTTATTAGAGTTGAATATAACTTTATACTTTTACCACTTCTCGGACAACCCTAAGTTCTTAAATAGTCCGTCTCCATATATCTTCTTCTTCTCTCTAATGTTTTTCATATTAACTCTACATATAATTGAAACACCAGACAGCCTTTTAAATTTTTTTTGTTATTTTGCAATTACAGTTGACATTAATATATTAGTTTCAGATAAATACCACAAGACCTTATATATTGCTTGTATAGTAAAATAATTTTGATTTACTCATATATTTGACCTTTTCCTTGCTCCTTGTCCTCTGCATTTCCACGTTCTTCTTCGGGTCATTTTCCTTTACAAGGAGAACTCACTTTAAGATCACCTTTAGTGCAGGTAACAAATTCTCTTAGTTTCATTTGCCTTTAGTGCAGGTAACAAATTCTCTTAGTTTTATTTGCCCGGACGTGTTTTTTTATTTTTCCTTCACTTCTGAAGGCTATTTTTACTGGATGTATAATATCTAGGTTGACAGTTTTGTTTTCTCTCAGCACTGAAAAAATATAATTTTGTTGACTTTTGGCTTCTGTACTTAATGATTGGGAAGTCAGGTTATAAGTCTTGTTGCTCCTTTGAAAGAATGGATCTATTTTATTTCCTGGCTGCTTTTAAAATTTTCTATTTGATTTTGAGTTTTAAGCAGTTTTTATTCTTTATTTTATGCCTAGGTTTGTTTTTACTTTGTATTTATTTTGGTTGGACTATAGTATTTCTTGAATCTGGGGTTTGATGTATTTCACAGTTTTAGAAATTTCTTCAAATACTGCCTTTACCTCTTCCTTCTCTTCATCTTTCTCAAATATTGATTGCATTTACATTAAACCTTATCAGTGTGCCCTATCAACGATGTGATTTTTTTTTGTATTTTTTCATTCTATTTTTATTTTCACGATTCAGTGTTTTCTACTCACCTTTCTCCCTATTTTTTAATGCTCTCTTTTTCCATATCTAATCCGATATTAAATCTATCTATTAAATTCTTACTTTTAATAATTATATTTTAATAGTCTAGAATTTTCATTTAAGTTCTTAAAATATTTGGAAATTGTGAGAGTCTGTTCATCTTAGCATTTATTTTCTTGAACATATTAATTACAGTTATTTTAAAGTCTGTGTCTTATAACTGCAATGACTGGATCACCTACCAGTGAACCATTCTACCATTTGACATGAATTTTTTTTAGCAGAAGGAAAGGTACAAGGCCAGCACTCCCAAAGAAGTATGCCATACCACTAAAGAGTAGATTTTTTTTTTTTTTAAGTAGAAGATTTGGTCATAACCTATTCAACAAATGTTTATTTTAGTACCTACTAGGTATCAAGGCACTTTTTAAAATGCTAAACTAAATGGCTTGATGGTCTCACTGGCCACTCACCGTCACTGATTTCACTTATTCTGATCTCAACTCCTGGCCTTCTGAGCATCACTGTCCTGTCCCATTTCTTCATGGCCCCTCCCATCCTAACCCAATTTATCTTTTTTTCTCATTTTCTCCTCATATCTTTTGACTGCCTATTCCACCTACACTTTTCCTGGTCCTATTATTTCCTTTTAATTTTGGAATCTTCCCTCAGAGGTCACTGGACTCAAGCCTGATGGAAACTTAAGTAATTTTAGATGAACCTTCCTTTGCCTCTAACAGCATTTATTAGAGAGCTTTCAATGCCTGGGGGGGAACTGGACAGCACACAGAGAGCCAATCAAGGGTTGAAATTAGAGAGTGACTGAAATTGAGGTTTGCCTCAGGAAGATGAATCAGGATTACTTGTTAATGAGTTAGTTGGAATTGTACCATTTCAATTAAAAAAGAAGAAGAAAGAATTTCCCAGGACACATTCTGAGGCTAGTATTTAGCCATTATCATCACATCCTAAGGCACAAGTTGTGCTTGTCACTTAAAATGGGTGTCAAATAGCTACAGGCCATACATTCTTGGGTTGTTAGACTGCTCATTAGCATTTACTTAATTACTATGTCAGCTACTGCTCCAGGTTGTAATAAAAGCACAAATGCCATATGCTGCAATTGATTTGCAGTCACACATTTTGATCGGAAGTCTGTGGGCTGCTGATTGGTGTCTGAGGCAACCGATCTTCTGTATTATATTTTTAACTAACTTGGAGAGATAAAAGCACGATGTTGCAATGATTATTAGTCATGGCAGTAAATAAGTGTGTCACTATTCTAACTCCTCGTGCAGCCCACAGGTTTATGGATTTTTATTCCTGTAAATGGGTTGTATCATTTTTAGAATTTATATCATTTAAATTGGAAAAGATTTTAAAACAATTTTTTGAGGATGCTGGAGGGTAGAGAAAGGCCCATAGAAAATCTAGAAATTCTCTCTCACATCTCTCATAAAGGCATTGGAAAGGACAAATTGAATTATGTGTTACACTTGAGATCAATATTAATTGCCTTCAAAAAAGTGATTCGTATAGAATGGTTGATGTGTCAGTCTTCTCAGAACAATAATTAATATTGTCAATATAACTTAAAGCAACAAAAACAAATGAAGGTCTCTCCTAATACGAATATTATTGCCTTGAAGGATGTTTGAACACCTTTCCTGTGTTTAGGGCATGTTTTGCTCCTTTGTGGGTAGGGCATGTCCAGTGTCTTGAGCACTCTTGGTCAGGTTCACCTTAGTAGAGTGTTTGGAAGGGAGGAATGTGAGGGTGTAGATGCCATGGGAAAGCCATTTTCTGGCTTTGGAGGACAATAGAGATGGTGCAGCTCTGATGCCTACCCCAGAGTCCAGAGTGTGATTTGTGGCATCTGTGACCAATGGTGGTTGTGGTGCTGGAATTTTCTCTAGAGCAATCCTGTAATGTTTATTTTTCTGATTGGGTTGATGCTAACCTCAACTCTGACCTTCCTAGAGATTCTGGAACTTCTTAATGTCCTTTAGTAAATGTCTTCTCTGCCTAAATTAGCTAAAGAGGATTTTGCTACTTGCAACCACAAGTGCTGACTAATACTCCCTGTATGATCCCATTAGGTTAAAGGAAATTCCGTTTTCGTAGGAAAAAAAATGTAACAATGATTATTTCTGCTAGGTGGGATTTCTGGAGATTCCAGTCTTTTATGGATTTGCTTTACTTTATTTTTGAAATTTTCTATAAGAGCACCTATTCCTTACGTCAAAGTTTCTGGGAAGTAAATTCATGGGAAAACTCATTACTTTTTATAGCACTAATCCATTTATGGAACATAAGAAATGAAAAATCTTATTGGCTTTCTGAGACTGGGTTGAAATTATTGTAAAAAAAGAATAAGAGCCATAGTCACAGAACTTACTGAAGATGTAGGAGATCAGGTTTGGTGCCAGCTTTGACTCCAGTTGATTGTGCGGCCTTGAGTACATCGCCACCTCTCTGGGCTAGAGAAGTTATTTTTAAACCACATAACCAACAAAGTATTAGTACCCCAAATATAAACAGAGTCCTAAAAATAGTACGAGAAAAAAACAAACAAACCAAGCAGAAAATGAGAAACAAGGCAATTCTTCGAAAAAGAAAACTGAATGATCAATATATAAATAGAAAGCTACAGGATTTCACAAGAAAGCAGGATACCCATCATATAAAAATAATAAATCAAAGACACGAAGTAGTGACAGAATGTAGAGAAACAGGAACTCATTCATAAGAGGATTAAATGGTATATTTTGAAAATCTGTTTGGCAAAATTTTCATCTTTGTATTTTTCAAAATTGTAGTATAACTGTTTTGAAGAGCAGTAGAATGAAGAGCACACACCTAGTAATTTAGCAGTTCCGCTTCTAGGTTTCTGCCCTAGAGAAACTCATGAATTCCTGCACTAGGATGTTTATAGCAGTTTGTTTATAATAGTAAAAACAATGGAAACAAATTATCCTTCCTAAGAGAATGGAAACATAGATTATGGTTTACTCATATGGTGGCATACCCTTTAAGATGAACTAACTCGGTCTATATGTGTATACAGACAAGTCTCCAAAGCATGACACTGAATAAAAAAGAATACAAGCAGCATAATACCATTAGTCACATAAACATAAAAAAGTACGTAGAACATGAAAACATAGAAAATAGAATATATTTTTCTGTCTATACAAATACATAATAAAATGACTAATTCATACCCGTGAATGATATACTCCTACTTTATTGTCATGGTAACTATTGGGGGGGGGGCGGGCTTATGAAAGAATGGAGGCTTTAGCTATAGCTGGTTTTCCTCCATTGTCAAAGTCCAAGACCACCCAAGAGTTTAACCTTCAGTCAGCTGTTCTAGAACGCTGCCCTCACACTGGCTTCTGAACCCGAGAGCTTTTCCTCGGTAGACATTGCTCAGGCTTGGGCATCTGGTCATTTCATCTTTGTTTCCTTAAGTCGGTGTATTATTTTCTCTACTTTTTGGAATATCTGAAATGTTTCATAGTTAGAAATGTTTTAAAATTTTTAAACGAAGAGCTTAATCAGCAATGCCAAGAGTGATGCAGAGATTAAATCAGACTGATGCTGAGAAAAGGCCATTGGTTCTATAACCACAGAGCCGATTGATGGTTTAGCAGGGAGACCCAGAGCTGGGTGGTGGCAGAACTAGCTCTGAGTCTTATGAGTCTTGGTTGGTGTTTTATTTCTTCCACCTGACTGCATTGCTTCTCTATGTGGCTAAAAGTACTCCAGAGGTCCCTAAATACAGTTAGAAGGATAGTAGGGAGAGGCCAAAGGCGAAGGGAGTAAGGTAGGAAAAGCTGAGGGCTGTCATCTCCCTGCAGAAGCAGTAGTGGCCGGGAGAGGAGTGTAGGGGTGAGGAGGCTCCCAGTACAACTAACTGGGCGCCCCCCTCCTCCCTACTCCCTGACCTAGGCACAGCTTTGATATCTGCTGGGAGATGTTGAGTTTGAGTTGCTGACTCTGATTTCTTGATAGGGCTTTCCCTGGAGCTCAGAGGGCAGAGTGTGCAAGAAGACAGAAGAGAATTCTGCAGTCTGAGTTTCCCCTAGTTCCTGACTGTCTTTTTTCTTCAAAGGCTTCATTAGAGGAACATCATTCTCTCCCACAGTTTGGATCCCCACACAACCTACTGGGAAGAGTAAATAGTAATTAGTTACATAAAGTGACAGAAAAGATACAGATACAAATTGGTGAAGGAGGATGGAGGCCCAAATGTATCATTATGCACACGGAGTAAGCATCCCACCTCTCAGAGTTCTGTTGGGAGAAGAAGCCTGAAAAAGTGGGCTTAGCCCAGGCAGAATCTTGATGCTGTTCTGAAAACCCGCCACCCACCATTCGGATTCCTCCAGTACCTCAAAGCATCCCCGCCCTGAATCAGGCCAGTTTGGCGTGATACAACCAAGTCTTTGTTCTGGCCTCTTGAATGCAGCAGTGAGCAAGGCAGACAAGATTTCCATCCTTCTGCAGACCAGCCACATGCATGAGAGAAAAAAAAAAAAAGTAAGATAATTTCAGCTGGTTATATAAGCCAAAAAGAAAATGATGGGGTAGGGAATGGTATTTTCTAAGGAGTGATTTAAAAAAGTGGCATTCAAGTTGAGACTGAAATGATGGAAGGATGCCATCCAAATAAAACTGAGGAGGAAGAGCAACCAGCCGGAGAGGACACCTCATGTAAAAGTCCTAAAACAGGAGCGAGTTTGACAAGTTTGAGGAAGAGAAGTGAACACAGGAATCAGATTTTGTTTCTCACTCACCATGGTAGACAGCGAGACAAGCTTTGTGATGATATACAAAAATTTAAGCCTCGGAGTATCTGGAAATAGACAAAAGATCAATGCAATAGGAATCAGGAGGCTGGCATTCTACTCCAACTGTGTCACCTGCTGTGTGATCTAGATAAGTCTGCAAGTCACTTAACCTCTCTGGGCTTTAGTTCCTTCATTTGTAAAGTGAGATGGTCATAGCAAATACACTTTAAGGAATGTCCGCCTAGGATATAAGCATATTCACTTATTTTCTGGTATATCTATAATGACTAGGGTGGTGCTGAACATATATTTATATCGATAAACATTTGTTGGATAAACATGGAGCAATTTTTCTAGCATTAACATTCTAGAATTTTTAGGCAACCTTTATGAATATTCATTAGTCTCGTTTTGGTTATCTGTGCCCTCCACAACCAATCTAGATGTGAGTATAAAAAATATGTTATTTGCTGACCAGTTAGATTAGTTCTGCATATGTCCCCTGGTTATACATTGGATAATAATAAAATAATTTTCATAGACAGATTCCTGGATTTAACCAGGCTACCATTTACTGACAGAAATTCATTGTGTCTGGCACCATTATAGGCACTTCATATGAATTATTATTATTATTTTTAATCTTAAAATAGTCCTGTGAGTTGGGAAAATTGACACTCAGAGAAGTTAAGTAACTTCCTCAGCATCAGGCGACTATCCAGGACTCAAACTTGAGTCTGTCTCAGGCATACCTTTAAGCACTGTAACATATTGCTTTCGCAATTATGGCTTCTTGTCCTTAACAAAGTATACAAGTAGTTCCAGGCTGGTGAAGGAGGTCAGTGATACCAAGTATCTATGCTCCTTCTAGTTTTTCATTTTGTGGTCTCATATGGCTGCTATTGCTCCAGACATCAAATTCAAGTTCAATTGGAAGAAATATGAAAGAATGATTCAGCAACATCTATCCCTTTGCTCCGGAGAGCAAAAAAGCCTTCCCCAACCCCCTGGCCGACTTCTGCCTCTTGGGTAAAATTGACAACCCCTGGATGGAGCTGGGCATATTGGTGTCCCAAACAAAATTGAGGTCCTGCTACCCAAAAAGTTGGAGAAAGTGGCAACTGGGAAGGAAGCTGGTACCTGCATAGAACAGCCTGGCTAGTGACTCGTCACGGAGAATCCCTGCTTGCTCAGGAGAACTTTAAAGCTCTGATGGCCATTTTCAGTTTATAATTTCCTGTGTGGGTTTTTATATGTAAATATGCACATACAGAATGAACGAAGTCGTCACTAAGCAGAGACTTAGAGACTATAAACCAGGCACTAGGTGAAGTCATGTAATTGGAAAGGGCACAGCACTGGATCAGTGGGCTCCTGATGTCCATCTAGTCCTGGTTCTGCCAGTACCTCATGACTTTAAGAAAATCCTTTCCTCAGTTTTTTTTCATTAATAAGAAGAGTTTGAACCAGATGAAATCTAAAGCCTATTTGAGTACCACTCTTTGCCGACCTTACTTATGTCGATTGTGGATTGACATTTGAAAAGAATGAAGGGTGTTAGTTTAATAGGCACAAAACATTTTCTATGCTGTTATAAGACTTAAGAGAACTTTCAGATAACTACTTGTCTCCACTGAAAGTTGGATAAGATGAGGTGAAAAGCTTTAAAATAAATAATAGGTAAAATTAGATGAAGGAAGCCATATATGCAGAAAAGAGATCAAATGTAAATGCTAAAAGAGCTGCTTTTTGCACTAAGCAATGTAAATTCCACTATCAAGTTGGCGTTAAGAGATCGAAAGGTTCTGAATTCTAGATTATGGTCGGTTCTGGAACTAGAACTTCCATAGCAGCTCTTCCTTGGGTACCAAGGAAGCAGCCAAAAAAAAAAAAAAAAAAAGAGACTAAGCTTCTTTCTAGGAAACAGTGGTTCCTCAGAAATGCCTTGCAAAGTGCTGATCATCTCCATGCCTGTGTGAAGAAGGGGTATGTGGCAGGCGCTACTGTTGGCTTTTATTCTCCTTTCTGGTATAAAAGGGATGATGATGGTGGTGCTGGTGCTGGTGCTGGTGCTGGTGGTGCTGGTGCTGGTGGTAGCTAGTATTTATGAGTGCTCATAGTGTGTGCCAGAACCTGTAATAACTGCTTTGCAGATATCGTCTCTAAGCCTCAGTTTCTTCATTTATAAAATGTGGGTAATAGTAGTCTTTGCCTCATTTTTAAATGTAATGAATACTTACTAAGGACTTAATTAGCACCAGTCACTCAAGCAGTTTCTGTACTGGGCTCATTTCAAAAGGGCTTCTTGGAAGACGAAATGAAATAATAAAAGCGGAGAAGCTAATTGGTACTTGAAAGCTTTTATCATTGCTTCTTCGTATCCAACTGATTTTTTCTGTGTAGTAAGCACCATTTTTACCACCGTATGCCTGAAGCTTATGGAACCAAAGTGGCTTTCTGTGAGTGGCAGAATTCTAAGATGTCTCCCAAGATTTTCTGCTCCCTGGAGTATACACTCTTTCTCCTACTTCTTCAGTGAAATGCTAATCTAGGTACTGCTATGAAGGGATTTTGCAGATGTAATTAAGGTCCCAAATCACACCAACCCTCTAAGTCTAAGTCTGGAGGTAAGGGGAAGGGAAGTCGGAGATTAGAGGCAGGAGAGGGATTTGATGTGGGGAGAAATCTCTTTGGCTTTGAAGGCAGAGACGGCTGTGTGGCATGGAATGTGGGCCATCTCTGGGAGCTGAGAGTGCTCCAGCTGACAGCAGCAAGGAATAGGGGCCTCAGTCCCTCAACCACAAGGATCTGAATTCTGACAACCATGTGAGTGGCAGCTCAACCATGTGAGCTCGAAAGAGGACCCTGGGATCCAGATGAGACAAGCAGTGAGCTCTGCCTCCAACTTGATTTCAGCCTGTGAGATCCTGAGCAGAGAACTCAGTCACACCATGCCCAGACTTTTAACTTACAGAACTATCAACTAGTGAATGGCTGTTTTTTAAAGATGTTAAATGTGTGGTGATTTGTTATTTGGCCCTAGAAAACTAATATACTTACCTTGGGGTGCATTACTAGCCTGTAGCAGAGCTAAGATTTAAACTCAGGCCTGGCTGACTCCAAAGCTCTTGTTCTGAATTTTTTTTATATTGGGGAATTACACAAATTAAAAATTTTATATTAAGCAAGAAATAGGCTTAGATATTTTAAATTGCTAAGTGTAAGTATAAAATGCATGTAAATGGTGTGATGAATTTTGAGTAAACTCTGAGAACTATGAAGAAAATTAATTGCCTGAAGGTTACATATTCTATGTGCAACTCGACATGAAATATTATTAGAATGAATGTGAAAAAAGGAAGGTTTGCCTTGTCCCGAGACTTAAAGAAAGAATAGTGATATTAAATACTTACGTGCATTGCTCTAGTTGCCAAATTAACTTGGCAGGAACTGACAGCTATGAGTGAGTTGAAGAAATTTTCCTGCAATAAAGTAATGTCTGAAATTAGGATAAATAGAAGTCGTGTGCAGGAACCAGAGGGCTGGGCATTGCCATGGGTTCTGCAGTGTTTTGAAGGCAGCTGATTTACAAAGGCTAACACAATAACCAGAGATGAGCAAAGGAACATCACGATTCCTCTATGGAGTGACCATGAATTGGGCATGGTGTAAGAATGCCATAAAGGACCCTTTCCCATAAATCCTAGACTGTAGCTATAAATCATCATCATCATCATCATCATCATCATCATCATCATCATCATCATCATCTTTATCAAGGGCTTGCTATGTGCCAGACACCTTTCTAAGGTCTTTACATGAATTTCCTCATCTAATTCTCAAGTTATCCTAAGGCTGGTACTTGTGATTATCTCTGTTTTAAAGATGAGAAGCCTAAAACACAGAAAACTTGACTAACTTGCCCTAGGTAAATATTAAGCACTAACTGGAACTTAGGCATCTCTCCAAAGGCCATATTCTTAGCTGCTCTACCTTTCTCCCTGGAAAAATGGCTAAAGACTGAGGAAAATATGTTTTTGTTAAAGAGGGAGGTACATTTATATGGCCAAAGCATGATGCTAAATGAAAGTATACATGTTATCACATATAAAAAGGAAAGATTGTTCAAGCAATGCTATATATATTGAGTAGAAAAGAAATAAGAACCAATAACAGTAGATACCTCTGGAGTGTGCCTGGGATTAGGTGTTAGGTAGTAGTCAAGGCGAGGTTTAGGTTTATTTGCAATGTTTGAATGTTTTCCTAGTATATTTACAATTTATGATGAAATAGGTCAAACTAACAAAATAGGTCTTAGCATAATGGAACTTAAGAAATAAAGGATGACAGATACAGCTGACCTCTACATGTTTGTGTCCCCTCACTTTCCCCCACAGGAGTAATTGCCACCCAGAATTTGGAGTCTATCATTCTCATGCATTTCTTTATACTTTTGAATACAGAAGCATGTATTCAAAAATAGTATTAGTCATTAATATGCTAATAAATGATTATGTATCATGCTTTTAACTTTATATAATGTACTGTATGTATTATTCTATAACTTGCCTTTTTAAAAACAGCATTGTATGTGCAAAATTTATTAATATTGATACATTTATCTAGATATGTTTAATTTTTTCATTCCTGTATAATAGGCTATTGTACGACAGAGGGAAGGAGAAAGAACTCAGGCACAGGGAAAGAAAAGAATCCAGTTGCTGAACTAGTGTGCAATTTTGGTGTTTGGCTAGGGCCAAACTTGAGTTACCGGCAGGCTGAGTCGAGGTTTAGCTCTCTTATGTTATTGACCTAGGGCTGCTTACCTCTCTTTTCATTAAAGGCAATTGGAGGTTGATAGGAGCCTATAGTGGCTCCAAGTTGGGAACAAGAAACAGGGAGAAGCAGGAATACAGAGTGGAGATACACCCAAAAGCTCTTCTCTTGTCTGGTCCAGTGAGCCTAGTTCCATCAGCCTGTCAGCCATTGTATCTACAGATGAGTTGGCTCATTTTCTAGGATGCTTGAGGGTTAAATTCTCATGTGGACATACTCATTAGTTATCCTTGCTTCCTTGTGGGACATTATAATCAGCTCCACTATGAGGACATTTTAACAGCAGAAACCAGAGAAAATTATTTTATGTCGCCTGGCGATTTATGAAAAATAAAATAAATTCTGTGGTGGATGGAAATTTGACTTAATATAGAATGTCAAAAATAATTTCCTTGAGAATATAAGAAGTGCCATATATTACAAGACTCGGGGTCCCTCAATCCCAACATTCCATCACCAGCTCTGGCAATGGAGGGATGATGGGTGATGAGGTGGTTTTCTCTCCACTATGTCAACCTTGACAGGTTAGGAAATCAGATTTTGGCACACACACATTCAGGAGCTTTCCAGTGGCACCACATATATAGAACTACTTAGATAAGAGTGAGTGAATGAAGTTAACCTTTTTGAATATGAGTTTTATTACCTGGAATTATCATTTATAATAATAATCTTAACCTTTCTGAATTATGTACAATAAACAGGTATAGCCAGGGAAGCATTCTCTCTCTCTCTCTCTCTCTCTCTCTCTCTCTCTGCCTGTAATGCATATTTGCCCTTTATTTCTACCACTGATTAGTTTGATTGGCTATTTGCTGCTAATGGGATTGGGTGAAGAGCAGATAATTTTCTCATCTAACCATTTGCTGTCCTGCCTGTAGCTGAATAGGAAGGCTGCACGTCAGGTTCTGGTTTTTATAAAGAAATATTGGTAACACTAAAAAAATCTTGTTATAGGGGTTCCTCCCAGTGGAAATCCTTTGCCTTGCTTTCTGATTGATTTTTTGATCGTCATCTCTCCATAGAGAGAGAGGTAATGTGATTGACTCTCTTGTGGAGAGGAGATGCAATGATGCACCAATAATGGTCAGCTCATCCTTTGGTCTCTTTTGGTTGAGTAAATTTTGCCCCAGTGCTTGACCACGTAGTTAGTTTGAGAGCTAGTATATTTCTCTCTAACGGTCTGGCTGCAGTTGGTTAAGGGTTCCACAATGCCTAATTCTGTTTATAGGGCAGGAACGAAAAGTACTAGATGTAAATGCCAGAATGCCTTAGCTGATCCTTAGAGGTACACTACCACTCACTGTGCTGCTTGTGGTGTTCATTTTGCTACTCACTGCTCTTCTGTCCTTCTGGGCACATTGTGGGTTTGAACATCCTGGCTCCCTGTGGCTGGGTGTGGCCACGTGACTGGTTCTGGCCAATGAGCTGCTGGGTGGAAGCAATGTAAGTCATTTCCAAGTGGGAAGATTTCATTACCAGATTGTGACATACAAATATACATGTGCACACACACGCACACACACACACTCCCCAAGTTCTGTTTCCTTCTAGCATGACAACTGACAACACTTAAGATGATGGCTGCTCCATCAGTCTCGGTCCCTGAATGGACATGATGAGCAGAGTATACTGGCCATCCCCAGTGGACATGAACAGTGAGTGAAAAACAAACCTTTGTTCTTTTAAACTGCAGAAGACTGGGGAGCTGTTTGTTACCGAAGTATAATCTAGCCCATTCTGACCGACACAATGATGACTGAGAACCCTTCTTCAGAAACCTTCTCAATATAGCATTTCAATTGTACATGTTGATTGAACTTATAATATGAGAAGGAAGGAATTTGTTATTTTCTTTTTGTTTGAATTGAATTCTGCCTTGTAGTATCTTCCCTTATTGGCCCCAGTCACGCTCTTTAGAGCTACACGACAGTATTTTAGAGATTGAAGTTAGCTACCCCAACCCCTGAGCCTTTAGTCTCTAGGCTAAAATCTCCATTTCTTCAACCACTCTACTTGTGATGCAGGGAATAATTTGAAGGCCTTTAAAAAAAATTATCCAAGACAATTCTCAGGGTACTCTTGGACTTTAGCAACTTTAACATTCATATCTTTAAGATTTGATAACCTGTCTAGGCTTTGTCATATTTTAAGGTGAGAAGGGTGGGAGATCATGAAAAATGTTAGGACCAATGGATTAAATATCCCCAGAGGGTCAAAGAATTGCTGGAGTCAAAGTGTTAAAGATAAGGATGGTTATAGAGTGAGATATTTGAAATTAAGATTTTGAGGAGTCACAACTATTGGTAATGACAGTTTCAAGGTTTGAACACTGGTGTGAGTAACCAAGGAATATGAAGCACAAGCTCATAGGAAGAGAGGAGGTTCAAGAATTTGTAGTTAACAAAGGAGTTGTCAGAATAAAAGGTAAGCATTTACATTCATCTATATTCCAGATGACCTATTTTAACTTTTAGATTATCTTCATAAGTTATGCCTTTGATCATTATACATTTTCTCTAACATTTTACAGTATTTGTCTTAGTACATCATAAGTTCTGGAGTTCAGAAGACCTAGTTCAAATCCTGAATTTACTCCTTACTAGTTATGTGACTTTGGGCACATTGATTCAAATCTTTGAGCTTCAGTTGCTTCATCTGTAAACCCAGTGTAATAGTAACACGTATCTTTATAGACTTGTTTTGACAATAGAGTGAGTTAATGCTTGAAAAACAGCACTCGTCCTGGCACATGGTAGCACTCAGTGATAACTATTCTTTATCCCACTATTATCAAAGCAGAGAGGACAAAGTGGCCTGAAGGGTTGGAAAGCTGCCACAGTCAATCCTAAGGGGATATCTTTATTACATTACATGACATTATGTTACATTATATTACATTACACTACATTAATTATATTACAATATGTTACATGCTGCAACTTAGCATTTATTTTCAAGCTAACTACAAAATTAATTTTTATATCTCAGCAGTTTCTAGCACATGAAAGCATTTCTACCCCATAAACTATTCTGAGAAAGAATAACATGTGCACACACACATACACACACACCCCAGAATTCCACAAATTTGATTTGCAAATATTGTCAAATTAGATATTCATAAGATAATGAAATACAGCTTATTATGGAAGATGTGTAATATAGCTGTTAAAAATCCTTCAGGGCTCTGAATGAGAAAATCTTGAAGCTAGAGCATATCTTTCTAATTTTCTTAATAGAGAAGTAGTATGCTGCCTCTGACTCTGCTCTATTATTTCTCACCTTTGACATTCACTGATCTTTAACTGTGCATGTCCAGTGTTGATAAATCAGGAACACTTCAGTGCATTCATTTTAGACAAGGCACCTGAAGTTCAAAAAAACAGCCAAGCTCTTTGAAGTCATTATGCTTTTCTAGACCAGTGATTCTCAATCTTATCACATCAACCACTACCCTGCCCTTTTTATAACAAATATTTGGTAATACCTTTTTGACTATACTGCAATGAAATCTGTGAGTGATTTAAACTTATTTATACATAATTTAAAAATCATCCACATAATACCTTAACTGGAACATAAAAAAGCAATACAATGAAAATGATTCATGAAAAAAACAATATAGATTTCATTATATAAATGCTCAGACTTGTAGAAAACATAATAAGGCAGTCAGATATGTGTGCTCATATGTGAAATCACCGTGAATGAGACAACTACCAGCAAAGCCCAGCACAGTGAAAGCATAATCTTTCCTTCATTTAGTGTGTATGTATAGCCATGCAAAAAATTATTTGTGTTTATATGTAAAAGGAGTTAAATTTTAATTAGATAATTAACAAATTTTTCACTCACACAAATGGCTGGTAGGACATTCTAAAGTCATGAGAATGTGGGATGGTATTTTTTTGACTGCGAGATTGATTGTCTCTCACATTGTAATCTCACCTGTCCTTCTCCTAAATGCCTGTAGTGTTCCCTAGTTATTACTACAACCCAATGCCCCACAGATATTTCAAACAGCCTCTAGAGGTGGCACCACTTCTACTGAGAACTATGTTCTAGATAGGTTGACTGGAGTACATACATTTAAAAGGTTTTTAAATTGCTAAGACCAAAGACCATCTTCAAAAAACAAAACGAACAAACACAAATATTTGACAGTTGTCTCTCTATCGTCTAGATGCATCAAAATGAAAATCTGATCATGTCACCCCCCAGTGCCAACCTTCTTAAAACAATTTGTGACACCCCGCTGAACTGATAATAAAGGTCTCAATTCTTAGTCCAGCCCCCAAGCCCCTCCTAACCTAATCCTTGTTGGCCTCATGTGATACTGCCTTCCCTGACTCCCAGCATTCCTGTTATGTTGGTCTTCTTTTTAGCTGCTGGAATAAGTCATGTCATTCTCACTGTTGCACTTCAAGCCCTGGCCCCTGACATTTCTTGCTTTTTTTTTCCCAGTCAATTCTTATTCTTTCTTTAAATCACAGCTCAGTTATCACTCCCTGAGGAAAGTGTTTTCTGATCTTTCATCAGAGTCAATGCTGCCATGTGTATTTCTTCTCAGTAATTTTACATATATGCAATTATTGGTTTCATGTCTGTCTGCTCCAGTAGCCTCTGAGGTGTCAAAGGGGAGGAACCATGTGTTCTTTCTCTTCTCGGTGATGGAAATAAAGTAGATTCTCAAGTGCTCTGTTGAATGAATATACAAATGGCTGAGTGGATGAAGGGATGGTTGACTGTACAAATGAACAAACATATGCCTATAGCTAAGCTGACATTCCTTGGCCGAGCCTTGTCGAGTCAGTGAGTTTGTTTTATTTTCTAGTTAGAACAGAGCTCACACCCGACTGCTTAGAGAAATGAATGCTCTCATGTATGACCCGTTTGGCAAGAACAATATGTTAACCTTCAGTGTGAAGTGAGAAGACTCGAGTTTGCTCAAAGTACAAGAGAAGAGGGATTTCATCGCAGAGGGAGTTCCTTGGGTGAACAAATAATACATAAAAATATTCTCAAAGTTTTAAATTCCACTAACGCTCCAAATGAAAAAGCGTCTTACCACTTTTCACTCCCCTGCCCAAAATATTTATTATTAACAAAATTTATGTATGTGTGTATATCTATCTATCTATCTATCTATCTATCTATCTATCTATCTATAATGTATATCTTGCCTTGTCTCTCTTTTTTTATTTTCTTTCCAACTTTTATGGTATATTATGTATATTGGTCTACAATTTTTTTTATCGGTCTCGGAGATACTTTATTTTATTAATATTTTATTTTATGATTTTACTGTTTATATATGTAAGTATGATATGTAGATATGTATGTATATATATTCTTTTCATTTAAAAACTCTCAAATGTAACAAAAGCTGCTGAGAAAAATCAAAGAATACCTGTGTATCTCCTCCTAATAAAATAGCTACCTTTTCCTGACCCCACCCCACAATCACTTCTTTGGTTTTATTATTAACTCAATGTATGTATTTATACCTTTTATTATGTGTATATGGATCTCTTCTTATTTTTACCATTCAGATGATATTTAAGGGTATCAAGTGCCATGGTTTAATTATTCACTTCCAGGTTGGTGGACATTTATACTGTTTCTAAGTTTTCATTCTTGCAAACGATATGGCAAAACATATCTTTCTACTTGGGCCTTTGCACACTTAAGCAAACGTTTGAGCCTTTCCCTAGAATAGATATGTGGAAAATGTGCCTGCAGAATTTTCAAAGATACTGCCAGGGAAATCAAGAATTCAGTCTTGGAAACGTTAAATTTAATCTGCGTAATAGACCGATAGCTAAAGACAGAGGAGGCAGCAGTGGCTGTAGTAGTCTAGGCGAAGATAACAGAGAGCCCTCCATTAGGGTATTGGCAGCAGACCGGAGAGAAGTGAAGAGATTTAAGAGATATTCAAAATAGATCATGACTTCGGTGAAGGAGAAGAAGAAACAGACTAAGATGCTTGATTTCTGGCTTGGTCAACTGGCATAATGCCACTTTCCGGTTAGTGAGAAAATCCAGAGGATCGAATGATTCCCAGTTAAATAGATCCCTTAGAGTAGGCTCTTAGAGGTCTTACCGTTTATGTACATATTTTACTTTTGACTAAACTTATCTTTGATTCCAAAAAAGCAGGGGCCATCAAACTTGTTTCGTAAAGGGTCAGAAAGTAAATAATTTCAGCTTTTGTACGCCATATAGTCTCTGCTCTAATTACTCCACTCTGTCTCTGTAGTGGAAAGCAGCCATACAAAAATACATAAGCAACTGAGCGTGACTGTGTTGCAATGAATTTTTATCTACAAAAACAGGCAGTGGGCTGGATTTGGCCCATTGGCCGATGTTTGGCTGTCTGTGCAGTAAGAGCAACACTAAGCAGTTTCTTTTTTCATCCAAGCATAAGATTTTCACACTGTCAGAAGCAGAGGTGAGAAGATAAATTATTATAATAGTTAGTGACAGCAAGCCAGGACTCTGGCATAATATGCAGTGCTGGATCCATTAGCAATTGGGCCCAGAAACAGAGACTACCTATAGCAAAGAAATGGGGAGCAGCTCATTATCAGAGTATGGGAAACTCAGCTTTTCCTTGAGCCCTTATCCTTGGGGTAAATGATTGACCACACTGGAGAGGCCCCATGTGATCCACATTTTGCCCTAGGCTGGATTTCTTATAACCACAAGAAAAATTTCAAGGAAATGATCAGCCAAATACTGAAAACATGCGATATGTTTCATTCCAAAGGAAGACATTTCTGTATCTGATGGACATTTCTGTACCCTGAATAGTTATGGGTAAAGAGATGTTTACAAAATGAACCAGAGATCCTACACTAAATCTGCCTATGAAGAAAAAAATATATTGTAAAAAAAATTCTGTCTCTGGAACTGTTTGCTCAGTTTCAATTTTGAAAGAATGGATTTTCTTAAAATGAGACTCACCTCTAAGGTATAATTTACTGGCACTATGAGTGTTTTATTTCCAAGAAGAATAGAAGCCCTGGTAGTTTCACACTATGCAGTAGTGAGAACCTCCCCAAATGGAGATCTCACCTTGTCACATCAGTTTTGGCTTGACTTTACCATTCAGTCATGATCTCAGAGAACAGTGTCTTTGATCCTGATATCCTTTGTGTTCCTTGTAGCTTTGAACTTCATTATACTCTAACAGATGCATCCTCTTCAGGCTTTGAAGTTTTTCTCATGCACAGTATGTGTGATCCTTGAGGCCCTGGAAAAGTCTATTAAGAGTTTGCCATAAGAATTTTCCTCCACGTGTTTACAGTTGAAAAATACCTGATCAGCTGTGCACCAATGACCCCTGCAACTTGCCCACCCTCCTCTATAGGGTCTTCAAAAACAATCAAAAAGTATTCTTTTAGAGTTGCATAGAAACTCGATTATGCATTATTTCCACTTTTCCCCTACTATTTTTTATAGCCAGCATGTTTTTATAAGACATATTAAGCTGTCATCGTTAACATTTTGGATATTACGTTTCTAGACAAAAAGTAAAACATTAGCATGCCTTTTTTTTAAAGGAAATTTATTCAGTTGCAGATGAGCACATTGAAAATTTAGTGGGAAAAGCATTGGACTTGTAATCAGAATGTGCAGGTCTACCACTTGATAGCTGTAAAATCTTAAGTCTCCTAACCACTCTGAGCATGCATCTCTTCTGAAAAAAAGGGCACCATGATATTAGATTACATGCAAATTGTGAAGATGAAATGAGCCAACATTGAAAATTTCCTTAGTGCATTGTTTGCCATGTGGCAGGTGCTTGATAAATCAATGTCAAAATCTACCCACTTTCAAGCAGGAAGTTCCAGACCTAGGAGCAAAAGAAACTTATTCATAATGGAGAAATGAGGGTTAAAGTAAAGGGCATCCTTTACAATGGTCTAGGTCAAGGTCCTTAAAGTGAGTTTCCCCAGACCAGCAGCATCAGCATCACCTAGGGACTTGTTAGAATGCAAATTTTGGGGTCCCACCCCAGATGTACTGAAATAGAAACTGTGGGTGGGTCCAACAGTGTATGTTTTAACCAGTGTCACCTCCAGTGGTCCCCGATTACCTAAAGTTTCCCTCTTACCCAACTATTCTCTATCATACCATTGTGTCAATGCCCTTGCTCATCTTACTACCCCAAGTTGACTCAAGAACCAGCAGCATGAGCATCACTGAGGCTCATCATGAGCCTGTGGGCTGGTGTGAAATTGGAACCCCAGACCCTACCTTAGACTAAAAGAATCAGAATCTGCATTTTAACAATATCCCTAATAGATTCAAAGAAATATTAAAGTTTAAAAGGATGACTTCGAAACACTGGTCACAACTGTATTTAGTTATTTCTTTAGTTGTGCACTTGCTTATCATCTGTTTCCATCAGCAGTGTGAACTCTGAAGGCAAGAACTTTGTCACATTCTTTACTGTGGTAGCCAGTACTTAGCACAGACCTTGGCATATGGTTGTCAATTAATCTGTGTTTGATAAATGAGAAAGTTAATATGGCTTCCTCAATTGATCCTGAAGAAACGGAGCTTCAGAAAAAGCCAGTGACTTTTTGAAATAACATAGCTGTTATGAACAAAGCCAGTGCAAAAAAATAGAAAAGTATTCTTGACTCCTAAAGTGTGTTGTGTGTGTGCATGACCTTGAAACCAGTGGTTCTGGACAATATAACAAAGCATAACCTAAAGCTTCCTTAGCTATTGTCCCAGTGTGGGCTTCTAATATTAATAATGATGATGACTTATTTATAATGTTCTTTGTCATTTGCAGTCCACTTTCACATATACTAACCTAGGTGGAAGTGTATTGTTATAGGTTTTTTGTTTTTGTTTTTTTTTTATTAAGGACAGAGAAAATGATAAACAGAGCCAACGTAATTTTGTGGGATTTATTTATTAATAGAACAAAGTTCACTGAAAAACAAAAAAAAAAAGAAGAAAGAAAAAATATAATTTCTTATAAGAGTAACTGTCAGAGAACCCATTACTGGAGTAGACAGAGCTCTTAGGTCAGGTGAGAACTGTCTGGTCGTGGTGGACAGTGCTCCTGGAGGCGGTCACAGGTAACTCAGAATCTAACATGGATTTGGCAGAGGTGGTTCCTCATTTATTTTAATTATCATTATTGGACTTACATTTAGTTCAACTGACAGTTCTGCCTAATTATAAAAGCTCCTTCTATGGTTAAATTTTGCTTGTCACTCACAGTTTAAAGTTTAGCTACTTCTAGCTCCTGGTTGGCCTGCCATAAGTGAACCAAAACATTGACTTTATGATTCTCTGACATTGACGGTCCCACTTGATTTGAAATGTACCATCTCTGGTGTCAGAGATGTTCACCACAGACTCTGAATCTGTTGTTGTTGTTTTTTTAAATCTCCTACGAGAGGGAAGGAGATACAGGGGAGATGGTTCTAAAGGCGAGGCTGTGGGTGACGGACAATCCATGTTCGAAGGATATTTCCAGACCATTGTCCATAAACAAGGAAGGAACCTGAACTCAGCCAGTCCTACCTGTCTTCAGTGTAGAAGCCCTACATCGTATCCTGATATATGGTCTCATTGTATTCTTTTTTTATTGTGACAAATTACACATAACACAAAATTTACCATTAATTTGTAAAATAACCATTTTAAATGCACGATTCGGTGACAAAAAGTATATTCACAATGGTGTACAACCATCACCGCTATCCATTTCCAGAATTTTTTCATTGCCCTGACAGAAACTCTGTACTCAGTAACTAATTACCCATTCCCCCGCCTCCATGGCCCCCCCAGTAACTACTATTCTACTTTCTCTCTGAATTTACCTCCTCTAAGCTTCTCGTAGAAGTGGAATCATACCATATTTGTCTTTTGTTGTCTGGTTTATTTCACTTAGCATAATGTTTTTAAGGTTTATCCATGTTGTAGCATGTACCAGAACTTCATTCCTTTTTATGACGGAATAAAATTCCCCAGCATGTAAGTACCACATTCTGTTCATCTATCTATCCGTTGATGGACATTTGGGTTTCTGCCTTTCGGCTATTGTGAATAATGCTGCTGCGACCATTGCTGTACATGTATGTATTCATGTCCCAGCTTTCAATTCTTTGGGGCACATACCTGGGACTGGAACTGCTGGTCATTCTATACGGTCATTCTATATTTAATCTCTGGAGAAACCTCCACTGTTTTCCACAGCAGCTGTGCCATTTTACGTTTCCACCAGAAATCCACGGAGATTCTCATTTCTCCTCATTCTCACTAACATTTGTTATTGTTCACTTTGGTTTGTTTTGCCTTTATAACAGCCATCCCAATGAGTGTGAATATTACCTCATTGACATCTAGCATTCTTAAAACTTCCTGAGCCAGGGAGCGCAAAGCACTACCAAGAAGCTATCGCCGATCATCCTTAGTTGTTAGAAAATTCTTGTTAGCCAGAACGAAATCTTCCTCTCCCCAGCAGTGATTCTCATACTCAACTGCACATCAGAATCACTTAAGAGCTTTTAAAAATTTCAATATTTACGCTGCAACCCAAACTAATAAAATCGTCATCTGTGAGGGTGGGGGCCTTAGCATCAGCATCAGCATCAGCATTTTCTAAGCCTCCTTAGGTGATTTCAACATGCAGCCAGGGTTGAGAACCACTACTTAAAGCCTGCTCATTCATCTACTTTGTTACACAACGTGCAGGATGTAAAGTGTGAAAACTCTATCACACTGAGCATTCTCTGATGACCCTTGTTAATTTGCCAGACCTCCATCCACCACTGGTAGTCTTGTCCTCCTTTTCCTCCTAGATTTTTTGCCATAGTGTATCTTACCCACTGACCCTTACATAATTTCTTTTTATCCATTCATTGTCTGCTCTCCGTTTTGCTTATTTTTGCTTCCCTAGGATATACAACAATCCTTAATGCAGAGAAGGTGCTCAGAAAGTATCGTTCAATGAATGAATGCGTAAATCTACTCTTATTTCAAATGACAGCTCTTCGGATAGTTATAAATAGCTTTCGTGTCTTGTACTGGGTTTTCTCTTCCTAGGTAAAAACTTCTCTGTACCTTCAATCAGTTTTCAAAGATATCTGAGGGTAAACCTCACCATCATGAATGCAATATATCTATCTTTCACTCAATGAGCAAATAGTTGAACACTTCCACGTACTACGCATACTTACACACGATACATACTACGAAATAGACACTGTGCCTGGCGCTGGACATTGTGCTGAAAAAGATGATCGAAGTCGATCTGTGGGGGTGGGGCACAGATGAGAGTTAATCACAGAAGTCGTTTTGGGTAACAATAAATGCTATAAAGAAAATGAAAAATGTTTATTGACTGTGGCACGTTAAGTGGGGATTAACTTTTATCTGAGTCATGAATGATAAGAAGAGATATTCCAGAAGGAAAGCACGACTGGTTACAGAGGCCTCGAGTGGGGAGCACCATCATTCATGCATGTCAGAGGGGCTCTGAAACAGAGCCTCAAGAAGGACAAGGAAAAAACCACTATCACCTCTTTCGTTAGACACTTTACCTCAGTTAATATGGCCCACGATCAAATTAGTTTGGGGTAGCCACGTCACCCTATTATGGTCTTTTCCTTTACTGAGTTAGATTTTTCCTGTCTAATATTCGTATTGTTGATAGTTGGAATTTAGGTGTGGAAGAGAGATTTAGATGAACATGCCTCGAATTTCTTTTCATCTGAGCCCGAGCCATAAAGACTTCAATCAATCAATCAGTTCATAAAAACACTTGTCAGCAGAGTGGAGGGACTTTCTGGTTCTCTAACTGTTGTAATACCGGTTCCTCATTCTCCTTAACCAGCGCCTTGTCTTTTGTGGGAAAAGTTTCGGACAAGGACAGAGCCAGGACTTGGTGGGTGCTGCCGTCTGGGGCCAGAGCCATCTTGGTTTTTAATCGAAAGAGCTCAGCAAAGACAGATATTTCTTGATTCTTGGGACCCAGTGCTGAGAACAAGCACCTTCTTCCAGACCAACCACTAACATGCTCCGACGTTAGGGGAACTCAGCTCCTCTCTCTGGACCTGAGTTTCTTTGTATTGAAATGTGGCTTTTGGGCCTGAGAATTTTAAGATCCTTTGAAACTTTATTTTAAAAGAACATTTTATTACTCTAATCCAAAATAAAACATTTTTTTCTGTGGCTTCTGAATAACCTGCAGTTATTATACTTTTATTGATAAGGAACACTCGCTTCCAAGTTAATGAAACAAAATGATTTACATGAGGATAGCAGGGTTTATAGAATCAAATTAGATGCCGAAATTGACAAAAATGCAATTCAAACTGATATGTTGGGCACCAGGAGACATGTGGTTCAGGGCAGTGAAAGGAGTCCCTAGGTGTATTGATTGGCTGCTATCTTTCCAGTGGCCTTCAGAGAATCTGAGACCAATTTGTCCAGGTCAGCCATATAAGAACAACCTTCAATCCATGACCTGTTCCCAGGACAGCTCACCTGTACATGGCATCTTCTGTAAAGACGAGAGTGGCGTTCTGAAAACAGGGTGGCCTTGTTATTCATGCAGATCTGGTTCAAGTTACCATGATTAATGCATCCAATGCCAGCTTTCCTTCATCCATTAAATGCGAATGATACATTAAAATCGAATTTGATAATGGGTAAAGCAGACAAAGTCCCTGACTCATGGAGCTTAAACCTAGCTAGTAGGTGCACAATGCAGAAATCAACCAAATGTATTTCTGAGCACAAGCTGAAGGAAAGCCACAAGTTCTCTGATGGAGAATAACTGTGCAGTCTCAGGGTAGTTAATTCACCTCTCTGAGCCTCTTCGTCCCCAGTGTATAGGAATTAATGAGGATTAACATGTAAGATAACGAGGCAGACAAGGGTATATATTAGGTGCACAATAAATGTGTGTTGCAGCTGCTGATGGTGAAGTTACCTTCCTGAAGATAAATGATAAAAAGATTCATTTTCTTTCCTGGGCCTCAAAGTTTCTTTAAATTCTGTGTGTGTGTGCGTGTGCGTGTGTGCGTGTGCATGTATGTGTGTGTGTGTGTCTTCCAGTTCCAAGGAGGGTTTCGGGTCAGTGGAGAAGGTCGTGCTGCTCACGTTTCTCTCGACGGTTATCCTGATGGCCATCTTGGGGAACCTGCTGGTGATGGTGGCTGTGTGCAGGGACAGGCAGCTCAGGTGAGTAACATGAAGAGACCTCATGAGGAACCCTGGGCGAAGTTCTGGGCTCTCTCTGGAGAGTTGGGATCTGAACATATACTTGCCATTATAACATGTGATTAAGAAAGAAAAAAAAAATAGATTGGGAAAATAGAGCAGGGAAAAAAGATCACGCATAATCCCACAACTCTAATGTAAACACTTGAGTGCCTTCCATTCTCTCTTTTTTCCTACATTCGGCTTTGTTGGGATTTTTAGTAGTTGTGATCACTGTATATATTACTGTGGAGAGCACAACTAATCCAACTTTCTGACTTTATCCATCAGTTCAGGGAAGGAGTGACCAATCTAGGATTTAAACCTGAGTGTCTGCTCTTTGCACGTCATCAGTCTGAACCATGGCTGCAACTAAGATCACCTGAAGACCTTTCATAAAATTGCTAATGTGTGGTATAAGTATGTCCCATGCAATATTTGGAACATACTTATACTAATTATTCACTGTTAATCTGAAATTCAAATTTAACTGAGTGTCCTGTATTTTGTCTGGCAACCCTGGTGGTGGGGGGTGGGTCGGGTGGTAAGTGTGTGATAGATACATGTGTTAATCACCCAAAGTCCCTGAAATAATTGATCTGGGGTGGACCTGGGCATCAATATTATGAAAATTCACTGAGTGAGTCTAGTACTCAGCCTGAATAAAGAGCCGCCAGGCTATAAAAGGGGGTACAAGACATAGTCCTGTGTCATCTACTGCCTTCCTCTTAATCAAGATATGCGCTAATCCAGTGATGACGCAACAGCATATAAAAGCACATGTCTGATATGTGTCACAAAAGTGAGGCACGCGGTTGTCAGCCTAAGTGTGGAAACCAGTGGAATTTGACACCGTTTGTGAGGGGGGCACCTTAGCAGGGTTCCCCGAGAATGACCAAACAGAGGCCCGAAGGACCAACAGTAGGGAGAGAGAGCACCCTGCGTGAAGGCTCTCAGGAGGGGCTTCATGCCTGGGGGACTCAAATCAGGCCAGCGTGGCCAGAGGGGAGAGGAGGAGGAGGCTTTTGGCACAGGAAGGGTCTGGAGAATTCAGACGCGTCTGGGCCATGCAGGGTCTTTCCAGCCAGGTCGCAGAAGGGCAAACTGAACCTCACAGAATATGTTTCGTGTTTGACTTGTCTTCCTCCCTCCCTTCTTTCCTTCTTTCTTTGCTTTTTTTCTTTTCCTCTTCTTTTCTCTCTTGCTCCTTTCTCCCTAACCTCCCTCTGCCTTGTCCCTTATGCTTTTTCACTCACAGGAAAATAAAAACCAACTATTTCATTGTCTCTCTTGCCTTTGCGGATCTGCTGGTTTCCGTGCTTGTGATGCCCTTTGGTGCCATTGAATTGGTTCAAGACATCTGGGTTTACGGGGAGATGTTTTGCCTGGTCCGTACATCGCTAGACGTCCTACTGACGACGGCATCAATTTTTCACCTGTGCTGCATTTCTCTAGATAGGTAAGGACAAAGAAGTGTGCATCGCGGAGCTCTGTGCTGGAGGCAACGACGCAAACTGAGTGGCAAGGGTCAGCACACCTGCCCAGTAGATAGCAGGGTTGGTTGAGAGAGGTAGTGTTCTATGTTTGAACATAGCCTTCTCCAGAAAATGTGTCTGTATCATAATTTTATGTGCATATTTAGGTATGTGCCTTTGACTGTGGAGACTCTGTTTTAGAGAATTAAAACTACTGGGGGATTGTAAAATCTCCAATAATTATTTAGTTTTTGGACTCATCCCTGTTGCATAATTTTATCCTTTCCCCTCACATTTGATTTCAGGATGTCTAGAGATTTCCATTTTTGCCTCATTTGTTAGAGATTTGGCTTTATTAGTTGATCACAACTTTTCATTTTCCTAATTCTTGCTCATTTGTACTTAATAGTAAAGAAATAATGCAACTTAAAAGTCAGATGATTACACGAACATATGCAGCCATGACTATAGCCATGTCTTAGGGGTTAGTTCTCAAAAGAAAATGTGGTGTGCAAATCACGTTATCAGAATGACCAAATCTGTTACTGTCTCCTGAGTAGTCCAATAGACCCATTTTTCTCTCTGTTTTCGGGATAAGTCACTGTTTCTTTAATTGAGAAATAGGCAAAGTAGTTGACTAAAATTAGAGATTGTGGCATATCTAAAATATGTGTCTTTAAACACTAAAATCAGAGTCTTCCCAGAGAGTTACTCATACTGGGGAATGTTCTTAGGGACTGGAACCAGCTGAGGGAACAGCAGATTCGTCTGCTATCCCATGGGACATGTGCTCATTGATTGGAATGGCAGGCATAATGGCCCACTCAATATAAATGGTGCACTCGCTCACTCTGCTTCTCACTCGCTCTCGCTCTGCCAAGAACATGTAATTGAATATGCTTAAGTTGAATGCATGTATAATGAGACTCCACTGTATAGCTAGAGTTAATGACATTGGTAAAACTGAACTGTTGATTGGTGGCCAGACCCACAGTGTGTCATAGTTTGAAATTTGTGTTTATTAGCTTGTTTATAACAATCTGACTTCAGTACATGAAAGACTTTCAAAGACAGTGCGTACTGTCTGAAAGTTCACATCAGAAAAAAAATAAAAGGTAAGAAAATAGAAAATACATGAAAATCCTAGAGGGTAGCCTGCATGTGATCATCGCCCAAACGAGTGGTGAGACTGAAAGTATTGTAGGAACTTGGAGAAGGCAGAGCTGAGGGTCGGGGAAACTGGAGGGAAACTTGAGGTTTGGGCCAAAGGGGAAGAAAATGATCTTGGTAGGGAGGGAAGAGTGGAGGGAAGTACAGACTCTCTTTCGACGTGGAGTGTTTACTCTGGGCAGCTCTGAGCGGCTCTGAGAGAGGCACTGAAGGTTTCCTAGGAGGGTTTGGCTTCAGAGCTCCAGATTAACAGTCAAGTTCTTTTGAAATCATAAACTTTTCTCAGAGTCGCCATGAAGTGGCATGGGCTGGTCCTTAAGAATCATCTGCTTTAAAACTGAAGAGATTTCAGTTCAAATCTCAGATCTATCAAATTTTTAGCTCTGAGATTGATGATGAGTTCACCAAGCCTTTCTGAGTCTCAGTTTTCTCATCTCAAAATGGGGACAATAACACCTGCTTTCTAGGATTGCAGCTAGGAGTAAGTTAGTAATCCATTCAAGGCATAGCATGGGCCCAGCTGGCATAGCAATCCCTGTTAGTGGATGTTAATGGCAGTTTCTCGTAATTATCCATGCAACTCCTGATCTTTCTTACCAAACTCGGACCCCTTTCTCAGTGAATAGCTCCAGCACCTGCATCATCTAGAAACCAGGTATTCTTGCGTGGTCTTTCCTTATCCTCTACATTTAAATAAGTCCTATTGATTTTTCCTTCCTAAACAAATCCCAGTCTGTTTCTTTCTGTCTCTATCATCCTAGTCCAAACTGATATCATCTCTTGCATAAGTCACTGCAGCACCCTCCTAATTGGTCTCTCCACATCTATTTTATTTCCCTTCAATTCGCTCGCCACTAACAAGAGCTCATAGCCATCTTTTAAAAACTCTGATCCTGTGGTTCCTTTGTTTAATTCCTTTCAATGGTTATTCATTTCACTGAGGATCAAGACCAGACTCCTTGGCCTGTAGGGTTTTGTGCCGTTGTTTCCTGTCTCTGTCTCAGCCTCACCCCGCGCCCTTTGCCAGCCTTACTCTCTGGACTGCAGCTGTCTTGGTTTTCCTTCTCCCTTTCCAGTGCTCTGTGCTCAGCCACCTCAGGCCCTTGGCCCCTCCTGTTGCCTAAAGAGTTCCTTTGCCCCCTCCTCTCCTGTGTGTCTTTCAGATTTTAGCTCAATCCCCATTTCCTTGCAGAAGCCCTCTCTGAGCTCATCAAACCCATCTTCTATTTTGAGAACTTAGTGCAATTATGATTAAAACCACAATTAAGTCTTCTTAATTTTTTCTTAACTGTCTCTATCTCCCCCAATGAGAGAAAGCACAAGCATATGAATAAGAACAAGGTTCTTACCTTTTAATGGAGAGATTGATAATTAACCAGCAATTTCATAAATACTGATTTCAGTATTTGATAAACACTATTGAACAGGTGGAGTGTTCAGTACATTCTCTTTTGAGCAGTGCTGCCAATAATTCCATTTTCTCCTATAATAATAGTAGCCATCAAAAAACTCCAATACCGTAAGTAAAACGAAGCCAAATGGTTTAATTGAGAGCCTGGAGAAACTTGCCATTTGTCTTTAGCATTCCCCGTCCCAAGAGTGATATTCTCACTGGGCTGGAAGGTCCACTCTGGACATTACAGGGCAATATTTTAGCCCCAAAGAATATGATTTTATTGATCATCTAGCTTCTGTTTTTGCCATGTCCCTCCTGTAACAGTAGGGCTGGGGCAAAGCACAGAGTGAGCATCTCAGTGAGGTGCGATGTCATTGCTCACCATGTAACTCCTGGCGAGATGTCTTGTCCTCCTTTTTAGAGCTGCTGTGAGTCTGCAGGGATGACAGATAAGGGGTGGTGGCTCTCAGGCAAGAATGCTCACTGTGATTCCTAATTCTACCCAGATGTTGGACCCCTGGATCAAAGCAAAATATTATGAAACACATTTCCCCAACTACCATTCTCCATCCACTGTGCTTCCTGATGATTTGAGAATTGTATCCTATTAACAAAAGCTTATTCACCTCATTAAAAGTAATTTCCAAAGCATAATTAAAATACATGCATCACATAGTATGGGTCGTGAGAGGTCAAAAACTGCATTAAAGCATGAAGTACAGCTGATTATTTTAAGGCGAAGATTCTGTGGTGAAGGAAAATCAGTCAAGTATCTGCAATAGAGTACTGGTTTTAAAAGTGGAATATAATGCAGCCATTAAAAATGGTTGGACTGGGAGCCTTTACTTTTGCTAATTTCTGAAATATGTGTCTTAGACGTCAGTGTTTTCTTTGCTAGAAGTTAATACTTCTCAAATGCAAGCGTATCCATAACTTTTTAGCTGAAAGGGCTCCTGAGACAGCACATTCCTCAACTGACTGAGAACATTGTGACTTTTGTGTTAGGAGTTCCCTTTGACGTGTGTTCTGACCAGTGTGTTCTCTCTGCTTCCTCACAGAATGACCTAGATTCTCACCCTCAGGGAGCGGAGCCCTCGCCATATCCTGTCAGCAGGTTCTCCCTCCCATAGACCCTAACATCCATCTTCACAACCTTGTGTTAGATCTGTTTCTACATTCTCTTTTCTAATCATCACGGCTTTTTAAAGAAAAACAAAACAAACCAAAAAACCATAACAGTAATACCTGAGCATTGTAGAAAATATCATCATTTCTTACCACCTCCGTGGCTATATACCCTAGAGGTAACCACTGTAAATAGTAAATTAGAATTATTTCATACGCAGTCAGCAGACTCGTTGTGTGAATGTATTTTTAGTTTACCCAAATGGATTTGTTTTAAATAAGCCTTTGGAGAGGACTTTCCCTGAATATATATCTCAATGAATTACTTGATTGTGGTGTTCTTACCAGTTTGCTTATCAGATGATATATTAGTAAGGACTTTTTAAAGAGCACATGGCAGAAAATAAATTGATTGTTTCAATTAGCTGAAAAGTCTGGCTTCAGACATGGCTCTCTCCAGGGTTTGAATAATGTCATCTAGTCTAGTTCTCCCCCTCTGTCTCTGTCTCCTTCCCTCCCTCCCTCTCCCTCTCCCTCTCCCTCTCTCTCTTTCCTTTCTTTCTGCTTGTCTTCCTGTCTCTGTGTCTGTCTTCTCTGTCTCTTTCTATCTTTCTATCTGTTCTTCTTTGTTCCTATGTCGTCTTCTTGTTGGATTCATCCTCAGGCTGGGTTCAGAAAAATAGCCAGAGGCAACATGAATCTTAACCATCCTTAACTCTGAGTCCACAGGAAGAGAAACCTAAATGCTGTTTCTCATGGGAGAACTTTGGTTGGCTTTGCTTGAGTCAAATACTCTCCCCTTGCCCAATCTTTGGGGTGTGGGGATAACACATCCGGTTGCTGGGCAGAGATGAGGCACCATGACTGTCAGCTTTACCAGCCCATATGGCATGAGACAATGGCAGTTCCTGCTGGAAAGAGGGTTATGAGACAGACAAGAACAACAGACTACTATGAAGCCTCCACAATAAGAGAAAAGTACGTCATCCCCAAGTTTTACTTATATTAGTCCAAACATCACTAGATTCTTCGTCTGGCTTCATATGCCATGTTCTTCAGACTTAACCATTCTGATCCACTTTCTTCGGTCATGCCATACTTTGTTCTATATTTTGCATCAAAAGCATTTCTCTTTTAAAAATCTATTTCATTGCATTGAGGATAGCATTCTCCTGTGGCATTGCAAGATTTTCTCTTTGATATGTCCAACTGGATTGTCATCTTTCCTTTCGGCAGCCCAGGAACTTGATGTATTTTAACTGCAGAAATTCTCCAATGGTTTCTCAGTCACAGATTTTCTATGAAAACGGGTTTACTTGTAAAACATACAATTCTGACTTAAATGCCACATATTTCATCCTGTGCTGGAGATAAGTGTGTCTGCATTTCTTAATGCTCTCCCTAGAGCACAACTCAGTTTTTTAATGTAGAAATGAAAAGTGTCTGTTATTGTGAACGTCTGTCGCAGAATTACATTTTCCTTCTCAATAAGACTGAAATGCATTTCTCTAAGAAAAGCATATTATCAATTTCCCCTTCTCACATACTCTTTGAGGGCAGATTCATGCTTTGTACATAATAGTGATATTTGTCAAGTTGAATTTCAATCTAGAGGATACGGACTCTTATTTTTATATTCATTTCATCAAATATTTATTGAGGGCTTACTAATTGCCAGGAGCTGAGCAGAGCACTGGAAGTGCAGTGGTGAACAATCAGAAAAAGCTCCGAATCACAGAGATTTTATTCTAGTGGGGAATACAGATACCAAATAGGTATTTATAATAAATTGGGGGTCATTGAAATAGAATACAGAAAAGTCAAATGAACTGCCGGAGCGCATGCCTTCCAGCGCAGGGCCAGCTCTCAGGAGAGATGATACCGAAGCCGGGATCTGTGGATGATGTAGACGTCAGTAGGTGAAGAGGAAGAGAGCGAGGTGTGGGGAGTTAAGTTCCCGAAAACAGCACGTACCAAGCCACAAAGGCTTTCGTAGTGACACATTAACTATAGGCTAAATCCTTAGTTTGTCTTTCAGTGCTATTCCCAATGTGTCCTCAGTCTCGGCTCCCGCCCATGAGTGATCTGTCATCATTTCCTGAGTATGATGTATTTCCTCTAACTCCATGTTGCTACCTGTGTCTTGAGTTTCTTTTTTTTTCTCCTGATGAATATCCACCTTTCTTCGATACTCGGATAAGGTGTCTCACCTGCAATGACTGCTGGGGCTTCATTCCCAAAGGAGATTTGTTTCTTTCTCTCAGCCCCCATAGAACGTCAAATATAAGCATAACAGTGATTACTCATTTTAATAATTGATTCATTTGCCTGTCTCATCCTAGACTGTCAGTTCCTTGAGATATAGCCTTTGTCTCTCAATCTATTCCTGTGTTCTCCTTACAGGCCCATAGTAGCTGCTCAGTGCATGCTCTGAGGTGGAAAGCTTTGAGATGTGACCTGTGGTTATTTAATGACTTCGGTGTTAGTTTTTCTGCCCTTTTAGAAGTCTCCATATAACGAGTAGGTAAGAATGAGGCCTGGGGTTCTAGTACTAGACCGACTGGATTCAATCCTGACTTGACCTTTTATCAGGTGTGTGATCTGATTACTTAAATTTTCTGGACTCATTTTCTTTTCATCTGTAAAACTGTGTTAATAGTAGTATATTCCATTTGGAATTTGTGAAGAGTAAATTGCTGAGTGTATGCAAAGAACATAAACCAGTACGTGGCACCTAGCAAGCATTCAGTAAATGCTAACCACAATTATTATTCCATTATTGTTTGCCTTTCCAAATGCAAATTCCTAGTGGCTGTTTTGAGTGCCTTCCCAGACACTGATAGTTTTGTTTTTTCTTCTGGCTACATAGTTGAGTGTCTTTCAAGGTTAGACCCTCAGCCTTCTAGCCCTGGGTATCACCCCTCTCTCCTCCGGAGACCTCACTCATCCTGTAGCTTCACCTGCACCTCTGCTCTGGTGTCCCCTGCAATCTTGTCCCCTGCTGGGCTCTGGGGTCTTCTGGGCTCTGTTGAACATCTTGTTCAACATCTTGCCTTAAGCATCTTTCCGTTTTCTGAAACCCAAGGTGCTCAAAGTGGAAATTCCTATCATAAATTAATACCCTTTTCAACTTTTTACATCAAAGGTGCATCTATTGGTTATCTTCTAGTCATTTAAATGTAATTCTTTGAGGTCATCTTTTACTTATCTACATGACCAACTGGATGACAAATCATAGCTATATTTTCGTAAATATCTTTCAAATCCATCTTTAAATTCTTTATCCCTTTCTCTCCATCCTATTTCTGGATTTTGCAGTAGCTTCTTAGTTATTATCTGTCAGATTTATCTTTAAATATGTCTTTTTTTCTATGTGTCCTCATCTCACAAAGCTTGCAGCATATTCTCTTTCCTCTTCCCAGAAAGCGTTGCTTTTGCTAGTCTTGCCCATTTACCAGCATTATGAAGACATGGTCTTTGGCACGTGCAAGTTTAAGTCCCAATTCTACCATATCCTGGCTGTATGATGCTGGGCAAGTAGATCAAATTCCCTGAGACTCAGTTTTTGCATATTGAAAATGTGGATGACAGCTGCCTTGCAGAGTTGCTATAGGAATTAGATATAACATAGAATATACTTTCTGACACATAGTGTCCTCAATAAATGGGCGATATGTGTAGTAGGAATAGGAGTACTTATAACAGTAGAGAAGAAAGTAACAATTACAATGCAGTTAGAGAAATACTGTATCACAGATATATACAAGGTACTGTAAAATACCAGGGATGAGATGGGGAGCCAATTCATATCTCTGACAGAAAAAGAGTCTCTCTCTGTGCCTTTGGAGGCCAGAAAGAATTTTCTAGAGGATGTGATGCTTGAGCTGAGTCTAGAAGGTCAATGGGACAACCATCCAGAGTCTGCTGGCGCACTGATCAATTTATACATGTCATAAAATATACCTTGGCAGCCTTTGCGTGTGACCAGCAAGCCCTGCCAAGATGTTTTCAGATGACATTTTTGGCAGATTATTCTTTTTCCTTTAGTCTATAATAACTCAGGAGGATGTCTTCCTAGACAGCTGATACTCTTATCATAAGGTATAGAAGAGTATTTAACAGAGAGGAACATAATAAACATTAAATCTGCAGATTGCATATGGGATTATGATTCCTGCAAAGACTCCATCTGATAGCCTCCAGATCTCTCCCAGAAAGGAGTCACTCCTTGTCCCCCCACTGCTATCATTTTTCTTCTGAAACCTGAAATTCTACCTCTGTTCTAGCTGCATTCTCAGCCCACCTTCCTGTCCCTGGCTCCTAGTGAATGTCCCTACTGGGGTCTTCCTCCTTGATCCTCCAAGGGACTGGCAGCTTGCCAAACCCCTTGGGAACCAAAGGGAAAGGCCTTTAGTTTTTTCCTTGAAGTCACTGCTGCTTTTCCCTCTTCTCCACCTCCTCAAAGGGAAAGCAGAACTGAAATATAATAAAACCAGCTGCTAGGAACAGAAAGATAAGTCTCTTTCCCAGAACTCTGCCATAATACATGACTAGATCACCTCCTGGAGGGAGGACTGCTATCCAGCCAGTGAACCCCATAATTACCTCTGACTGTGTATCACTTGTTTACTCCCCTGTAGTATTTGTCTGTTGTCACATAACATCTACAAATACAATGTATTATTATTATTAGGTCTCACAATACTGTGCCTCAGGAATTTGGACTTGGCCAAAGTTCTTTGATGGTATTTAATTGGGGAACTACAACCTCTTACAAAAACTCAGGTGTAATTGTTCCCCTTTTTACACAGTAGAAAACAGAGACACAAAGACACCACCTGATTTGTCCAGTCAGAAGGACAATCCATGAAAGATTCCTGCCTAGAACCTACATATTTTCTTGCTAAAAGCAAAATGCTCCTTGTAACTCATAAGTTTACTAATTCATTGGAGCTCTTTATCCCTTTAGTACTGAATTTTAAAGACCATTTGCTTGTGCTTTATGAATATGTGAAAAAAATTAATCTGTGGTAAAAGGTTTCTGTTTTCCTGATTCCATTTCAATACTTGGGTCTTAGCAGCCAGCTGCTACTTCACCTCTTCTCTTCTGTGGGTGGCATTCTTTCTTTAGTTTATCTTGATTAGAGATTTGGTCTCAATGATCATCCAGGATGCCATCTTCAGCCATCTCAGGTAGGAGGGCTGGGCCTGGATTAAATCCTTGAGAGGATATGACACAAAATCAAGTCCATTACAGGCAGCCAATATGGTTTCAATGCTTTCAGTCTCTCTTATAGACAAACTCAATACTTTTCTGTGTCTTACAATCAACTACTAGGAGAGATGTTGAATCAAGTGACTTCTATTTTATTTATTAAATAATTTAGAGCCCCTGGTTCCAAAATGTATTTGAATCTGTTTATAATATGTATGAAACAACTGTATATGTATATGTGTGTATGCACACACACACACACACACACACACACACACACACACATATATGATGAGAGGGAGTGGGGGTAAATAATAACTGCTATTTATTAAGCTTTATGTGCCACGCATTTTTTCATCAGCTTTCACAGCTAATCAATGAGGTAGGCATAATGACCCCACACTTTACAGATGAAGAAATTGAGTCTTGGAGAGGTGAAGTAACTGATCCTAAGACTACAGAGCTAAGAGATGGTTAAGGAGAGAGAGTTGATACCCACATGTGAAGACATAAAGTTGACTGCTAAAATCCCCTCTAATTCTCAGAGTCTAGGATCCCAACTTGTTCTCTTTGCTTCTTTGCTTTCCCTGTGGACGGGAGGGTAGGAAGTGAGGAGGAAGAATTTTCCGTAATTGCAGGAAGAGTAGGGGAGAAATTAGCATGGAGCTTAAAATAAACAACTGTCTTCTAAGAGTTGTCAAAGTAAATTGTGTCCCCAGAGACACTTAAAAGCAATTTGATCACACATTTACACATGGCTGTGGTTGGGGAAGCTGGTGGCTGATCTACCAGAGGGGATTTTAATGAAGTTTTATAAGCAATACTTTGAAATGTTTTGCATAGAAATGACTTTGTACATCTTCTTTAATCCTGCATATCTGGAACCTCACTCGCCTTTTGAATATTAATTTAACTACTTTGTAAAAGTTTCCAGTTAAAGAAGAATGGGAACCTTGCAGATATATATATAGATCTACTATTTCTGTCTCTGAGCCTTTGTCCATGCTCTTTATAGCACCTGTATTGCACTTGCTCCTCCATCATCCTTACCCAGTCTCTAAAGTCCAACTTAAAGTCCATCTATTGGAGAAAGCCTCTCCATCCCTCTACTCGATATGACACATCCCAACAACTTGGTCCCACCTCGTAATGTAATTTTTAAAAATTGGTCGTGATTAAGGGTTTATTATTATTCAACCCATTATGTGAGCGTGCACTCTATATCTAGCATTGTTCTAGGCCTTGGGGGGGATTCAGTGGTGAACATGGCAAACATCTCTGGAATGTATAAATCACAAGAGGACTTCTTACTTCCAACCCTAGATCGTAGCTCTCAGAGGGAGTACAGGTGTCTTGTACTTCTGGGCGTCCCCCAGTCTGTATTAAGTTATGGCAGGCGGGGTGGAAAGGGATGCAGTCGTCTTCTCTGGTCTCTACAGGATGCACGTGCTCTCCTTACAGCGGCCACTCTTAAGAGGTCACCCCAGTTATTGGTGAAAATCACCTCCCTTAAACCAGGGTTTCTCAACCCTGGCACTACTGACATTGTAGGCTAGATATTCTTTGATAGGGGTGGGGGGACTGTTTTGCACATTGTCAGACATTAAGCAGAATCCTTGACCAACTCTTCCCACTGGATGCCAATTCTATCACCTTTTCTACTTGCGACGACAAAAAAGTCTCCCTCCATTCCCCAATGTCCCTTGGCAAGTAAAATCAACCTTAGATGAATACAACTGGGAATGTTTTTATCTGCAGAAAGTGAGATTTCAGAAAGATGTAAAAAGCTCTGTTTGGATGTTTGTAGGACAATTATGCAGAAAAAGAATTAGCGATAGAAATTTTAAATGAAGCCAGAGGGTAAAACTGGAACTTAAAGAGAATCAATTTTGGAGGAAGTGTTTTCAACGTCAGGACAGCTTTCCGTTTGCTGGGCATGTGCTGCGGTAAGACACGGGGACGTCCGAGGCCTTAGTGCCTCCCTTAGTGCCGACTTGGACACACTTCATTGTCCAGGGGATTTGGAGATTTCGGGATCCTGAGATTCAGTGTGTGTTTGTTTTTATTGTTTCTAAAGTGGCTTGTAAAGAATTAGAATAATCCTTTGGGGATTTGGGGCAGGAAGCAGTGTAAAGTAATAAAATGAGCTTAGTATCCTGGCCCCTAAGTTAGGCCATCTGGGCTAGAGCCAGTTCTTGCCATCACGGGACTTTGGACAAATCCTGGCACTTCTGTGTTTCTGCTTCCTCACCTGTGAAATGGGTACATTTATAGTTTCCGACTCAAAAGTAGTTGTGAGGACTAAATGAGATAGTACAGGCAGAGTCCCTGGTAGATAAATGAGTGGTAGCTATTATTACTAACTCAGCCAGGGTGCTTTGCCTGACGTCCAGAGACTTGAAGAGTTAACTAGTTACTTTTGTCTACTGGTAATGTGCATGTGTTTTGGCGGCAGTTCATGGTAGGATAACTACTTTTATTATTAGTGGGGTAATGTAATCCAAATATAGGACTTAAAAAGCAACCATGATGGAGAAAAATCAAGTTATCAGATTTCTACCTGGTCTTTGATTTATAGTCAAAAGTTAGAATTTTAAGGAAGCTCCATTAATCGGTTAGGACTAGAACTTAAGTTGTATTAATCATTTTATTTAGTGATTTTTTCCCCCACTAATTAATTTAGATTCTTGAATACAGCCTTCAAAGGGATTTTAACGTTTTTAGATTCTTTGCTAGAAAGCAAAGATTGTAAAGATATGAGGAGAGGTATTAGAAGGATACGAGGTGGCTTATTTAGGGTACCAGAGCCTTGGTAAAAGTTCTGAACCCATAAAATCAAGTGGGTGTACTTCTTTGCCTCTTCTTAGCTTCACGTTGTTTTCTGGCCATCTTTGGTGTTCCTCAGCCTGTAGATGCATTATTCTAATCTTCTGTCTTCACATGGGCACCTTCTCTCTGTGCATATCCGTCTCTGTGTCCAAATTTCCCTTTTTATGAGGACATCAGTCATATCGAATGAAGGCCCACTCTAATGGCCTCATTTTAATTTGATCACCTCAATAAAGACCCTATTTCCAACTAAGGTCACATGCTAAGGTACTGAGGGTGAAGATTTTAACATCCCTTTTCAATCCAAAATAGCAACTTAAACAAAAAAGGGATTTATTGGAAATATATGAGATGGTTTATTAAATTGAAAGAAGAGCTAAAGAATATGGAACTAAAGGAGCAAGAGCATGGCTTCGCAAAGATCTAAGGAACAGGAAGCTGCCGCGGGGATAGAGAGACCTCTGCTGACTTTCCCATCTTTATGTCACTCTGCATAATGTTCCGAATCCCAGGAGAAAGCCAAGGTGACTCCTTGGCTGGGAATGTCAGAGTCCCATCATTTGCTTTTCCCAGCACCACTACAACAATAGGCAAGAGATAATTCCCTAAAGATTTGGGATGCTGTTACCAAGAGAAAGGAAGAAGGATGCTAAATGGACAAACCAAATGTCTAATCGAGGCCCTCCAGCAGGAAATGAGGAAGGGAGCAAAATTTAGGGCGGAGGGAAGGCTATATTTTCACATACTTAATTCATCAACTTAATAAACCTCTCATGATTATTAGTATAACAATTCAGAAAAATTCGCCACTCTGATATAACTTGCCCTTCTTCTAAGTCAAGAGCATGGAGGGGATTCCAGCTAATTGTGATTCTTCCCATTACAGAGTTGTCTTCAGTTAGATTTGACTACCATGTCAGTTTCATAGATAGAAAAAATGAGTTCCTGAATAATCTCCTCTTCCATTCTGTGGCCTGGTGTTTCCCGCATCGTGTTCCAGATGCTCCTTGATGCCTTAGAAGGAAAAGTATAATCTCCCGAAGCACCCGCTTCTCCTGCTCCAACCCTGGGCTCTCCTTCTCATTCCACCCTCTCCCAATCCATCCCACCACCACCTCCTCAAAAAATGTAGCCATTGTTATATTAGTTATGCTTTGAATTAAGAAAAGAAAAGAAGAGGTGGGGAAAATTAACAAAGCGAATTACATAAAATGAGGGGTATAAGGAGGTGGCTCATCATTAAATGGTATAAAATCTTAAAGAATAGAATTAGCTTCCAGGCTGTCTTTTTCCATTTAGCCTTTAGTTTCTTCCAAAGACAAATAGCTGATAGACCTACTGTGGTATTTCGCCTGTTGTCAAATTCCATGAACTGCCTGGGCATGAAAGTGGTCATCTCCAAGGCTGGAATCACATGCGAGGAGCAGTCTGCAGGTTAGAGACTTGGACATTGAATGGGGCAGGTTGCATCTCTATTTGGAGGTTAGAAGAAAGCCAGTACCTTTGGCAGAACATGGACTCAAAAAGGGATGAACAGTGAGTCTCATCAGGAAGAACAGATCCTGATAAATGGGGATGAAGTGGTCTCTACCAGTAAGTAGGAAATGACAAAACAGGAAATATTTGAAATTTTACATTGTCGGCATCAGGGAAACAATGAAATCATCCAGCCCAGAAGTAACACATGTCAATTCTTTTCAAGACTCATTGACCAGACCAGTCACTTGTCCCTACCAAACCACAAGGAGGTCAGGAAGTGCCTGCGCCCAGAAGGAGGAAGTAGGCATACTTAGTAAGCAGCAGTGATGACTTCCACTTGTCCAAATGCAAATTTTAGGCCTCTCCTCAACAGGCTCTGATTCAGGAGATCCTAGGAAACCTGCATTTTAAGTAGGCCTCCTCAGGTGAGTCTGAGGCAGAGGAACAGGGTGGACCACGATTTAAGGAACATTTAGTCTAGGCAGGTGATCAAGAGAATGGGAACAAATCTGAGATACAGTTGTCAGAGCTCAGATGTTGGGCCAAACCTGGGTCACCTCACGCTGTTATCAAAGAGGACCACAGATGCTTAGACACCGAGGCCCAAGGGACTGACTGGACAGAAGCTCCTAAAATGCCCAGGCATAAGGGTAGTGACGGAAGTGTGCCTGGGACAGAGCAGTCCCTTGGGTATGTGTCGAGTGCCTCAGGCACTGGGAGAAGAAAAGGGATGTGGGGCTGACTCCAGGCAGTGATTCTCAGATGTGATCTAAGGTTTATATTTATAGTCGAAGAAACTTATTGGCCGATAACACACTTTATTAAATAATTGCTTTCGTCTTTCCTCTGTTCTTTTCTCACTTCTCTTCCTCTTCTCCTCCCTCTCTGTCCCCCATTATTTTCTCTTCTCTTCCTTCCTTATTTTTATTCTCTATTTCCCCTTCCATTTTTTTTCTCTCCCAATATTTCCCTTTCTTATCTCCCTTCTTCTCCTAACTCCTTCTCCCCGTTCTCTCTCGTTCATTATTCTCCTCTCCTTCTCCCTCTCATTCCTCCTCTCCCATGGCTCCCACCCTCCTATTCTCTCTCTCCAGGTACTATGCCATCTGCTGCCAGCCTTTGGTGTATAGGAACAAGATGACCCCTCTGCGAATCGCATTAATGCTGGGAGGCTGCTGGGTTATCCCCATGTTTATCTCTTTTCTCCCTATAATGCAAGGCTGGAATAACATTGGCATAGTTGATTTGGTGAGTAGACCCCATGCAGACCCCACTGGTTACTGGGATTCTAAATAAACTTGGTGTGCTTGGGATTCTAAATAAACAGTATCAGGTTTAGGTGGTTAGTCTAAGACAGAATCTGATAGTGGTCTGAGTCACAATAACAACACGAAACTCAGCTAGCACTTTTCAGTGCTTACTGTCTGACAGAAAGGATGCTGAATACCTATAATCCTGATCACATCCTTTGCTTATTTCATCCAGATGAGAAAAGTCAGGCTCAAAAAGGTAAACTAATATGCCCGGTAATATGCCTAGTAAATAGCAGAATAGGTGTTCAAAGCTTAGCATTCAGACTCCAGAGCCTGAGGTCAGTGATGTCCCCCAAGAGGCTTTCATCCTATTTCATGCTGAGAATCTGTGAGGCTTTCAGTGACCCACAGAAAACATGTCATGTGAGTGGAGGCTTTTGGAGAATGAAGAGAGCCCTGGGCCAGGAGTTGAGGGATGAACCCTGAACCCGACCCTCTCATTGACCCACTTCCTAAAGGGCTGCGATGAGAAGATTCATTGGTCCTCAGTGGAGAATAGTGGTCCTGGGTGGAGAAAAAGAGCATGTGGCACATGTGCCAGGCATTGACCAACCCCGTCTTGATGATCTTTAAGAGTCGTCCAGCTCTGACATACCAAATGTATAATGAAGATCAAAAGCTCTGGTCTGTATTCATTAGCAGGAATATATATTCCAATATATATCCCCTAAGGAAGTTGTCAGGTGGTCACTTTAAAGTTGATCCCGGGATCACATTGAGGTAGGAAGGGAAATGGAGAGGAGAGTCTGAGAGTGAGCTCCGGCCCAACAGAACCATTTAGAGTAGGAGCTGCCCCTTCTTCTCTCCACCCCATTCCTAGCCCCTAATCGTGCCTTGTTCTTTGTCCAGGTAAGGATATCCCAACCAAGGCTGGGCCAGGATTTGCATGTGGTATGTCAGCACGAGAGTTCCTGGGGTTTCTGAAAGCGTTGCTGGGGACAAAGGAGTGAAGTAAAAGGGGATCCGGAAAAAAGGGACTGTACGGATATTTCCTTGAATCCCATCCTTTCAAACTTCAGTTTAATCATTCTTGGGGGAAATGAGATTTAAACTTCCAACAATCAATAGAATAATAATAATTATGGCCAACAAATGTGGAACACTAATTGTGTGCTGAGCTCCATGTTAACTTAATCATTATTCCTGTGACCCTTACTCAGGTCTCACAACAAGGCTATGAAGTAGATCCTATTATTGTCCTCAGGAAACTGAGGATCATAAAGGTTGAGTTATAAGCTAAAGTCACACTGGTAGGGAGCGGTGGTGACTCTATCTAAGCCCAGGCTTACTGGGCTCCAGAGTCCGTGCTCTTACTGTGTGTGCTAAATTTACACTTTAATGGAGAAAATCTTTGGAAGCATCAGAACTTTTAATAAAGACACAGCGCTCTTACTTTCTGATGGAGAATTCCCAAGAGGAATAACCTAAGGAATTTTTGTCCATTTTTGAGAGTGAGATAGAGACATCCATCTCCTATTTACTTTGTGGAACTAGGGGATAAGGCATCTGCTAACTATCAACACGCCTAGTATTTGCTCCATGATGTTTGATTGCATTTCATATTTTTCTACTCACTTGCACATTGAATCTGCCTAGTGAGAAGCTAGCACAACCCACATGTTCACAGTACACATACAGTTGATTCTTGTTATTTGGAGTAATTAGATTCTGTAAAGTTGCGCAAACATCGAATTAGCAAATATGAAATCTTTGCTCCTAGGAGAAATACAGGGTGAGGTTCTTCCAAGTCTCTGGTCACAATATTTTCATCAATTAGTCAATATATGATTATGCTGCTTGTAAGAGAGGCCCATGAAATATAAGGTGACAGAAAGGTTAAAAATAAAATAATAGAAAAATGTAATATGCAAATGCTAATCAAAAGAAAGCTGGTGTAGCTGTACTATTATCAGTGATAAAATAAGTTTAAGGCCAGTAATATTACTTGAGATAAAGAGAGATATTTCATAATGATAAAATGTCAATTCAATAGGAAGATATACTATAACCTTATACTATAAAACGATACTAAATTAAAAGATACTATATAAATGAGGAATTGTATGACATATGTGTGTATCATATATATTTTTTATTCATATCTTTATTCATGTGTATATTCGCACTGGATCAAAAAGCCTCAGGAAGGGAAGTATCATTTCATTACTTAGCTCTCTTCGGCCAAGGGCTGTTTCTAGAGAAGGCTGATAACTAAGAGCTGTCAGTATGCAGGGTTTCTAGTTGGGAGAAAAGTCTTTCAGTCCTTAAAAAGGATCTAGTGCCTCACAATATCCAGTATGAGTGAGGAATATAATGCAATCAATGTGTAGTTCGCTGTTTTAATACAAGAAAGAAGGGAAAACCCACATGATAATCTTTATTACTGCCAAAAATGTATCGACAAAATTCAATATTCATTTATGATTTTAAAAAATTCTCATCAAACTAAGAAGAGAAGAGAACTTTCTTAATTAAATAGAAAGCGATGATAAAAACCTTATGAGGATCAGACTTAATAGTAAAATATTGAAAACTTGCCTGCTAAAAGTGGGAAAGTAATAATGGTGTTCACTATTAACACTTTTATTCAAAATTATACTGGAGGACTTATCAAGTTCAATAATGCTAGAAAAAATGTTATTAAGATTGGAAAGGAAGAAATGAAATCGTCATTATTTGCAGATCACATGAGTATTCATAAAGAAAATTCCAAAGAACCTAGAGATGAAATATTAGTAACTGATTTAACAAAGTTGCTGAATACATAGCCAATAAATGAAAAAATTTCAGAGTTCTACATACTAGCAACAAACAATTAGGATTAAGAATTTTAACATGGTACCATTTGTAATAGAATAAAAAGTCTTTAAAAATACTTAGGAGTAAATCTAATAAATGGTGTGCCAGACATTCATACACATAAAAAAAATAAAACATTACTGAAATAAATTATAAAAGACTTCATAATGATAAAGGATTAGCATGTTTGTGAGTGAGAAGTCAGCATTGTAGAGAAATGATAAACTAATTCTATGGGAAATGCTGGGATATTTGAATGGCCGAAACAGTCTCGAAGAAAACAAGCCACAGTTCGAAGCCTTTTGCTACTAGATCTGTTGTATAGAAGCAGACAGGGAAGGCAGGAGATGCAGAACTCCACACCTGGTTGGGTAGAGTGATTTTGTCCTTCTTGTATCTCTATTCTGCTTGGGACTTCGGCCTCTTGTGGACAGATGAGCCCTCTGAGTCCTAGGATATGATCAGATCATATTCCTTTTCTACCAGCAAGGTTCTAGGTGCTGTAGGTTTATAAAAAAATAGTAAAGCTCTACTGATAAACCTTCTTTCTTTCATTTTTCCTTTATGCTTTTCTTTTATTCTTTCTTCCTTTTCTTTCCCCATCCCCTCCCTTTCTTTCTACCTTTCCATTTCTATTTTTCTTTTTTATCCTTCTTCTTTTCTTATTATTTTCCTCATTCCTCTCCTACTTTTTCTTCTTCATATTTTTCTCCCCTTTCTCTCTCCCTTCCTCATTTCCTCTCTCCCTCCAACTCTCAGATAGAAAAAAGGAAGTTCCACCAGAATTCTAACTCTACGTACTGTGTCTTCATGGTCAACAAGCCCTACGCCATCACCTGTTCTGTGGTGGCCTTCTACATCCCATTTCTCCTCATGGTGCTGGCCTATTATCGCATCTATGTCACAGCTAAGGAGCATGCCCACCAGATTCAGATGTTACAACGGGCAGGAGCCCCCGCGGAGGTCAGACCCCAGCCAGCAGACCAGCATAGCACTCATCGCATGAGGACAGAGACCAAAGCAGCCAAAACCCTGTGTGTCATCATGGGTTGCTTCTGCCTCTGCTGGGCTCCGTTTTTTGTCACCAATATTGTGGATCCATTCATAGATTACACTGTCCCTGGGCAGGTGTGGACCGCTTTCCTCTGGCTTGGCTATATCAATTCTGGATTGAACCCCTTCCTCTACGCCTTCTTGAATAAGTCTTTTAGACGTGCCTTCCTCATCATCCTCTGCTGTGATGATGAACGCTACCGAAGACCTTCCATTTTGGGCCAGACTGTCCCCTGTTCAACCACAACCATTAATGGATCCACACATGTGTTAAGGTGAGTGCCTAGGGCTTTGATAGATTTTATTGGCATGACTCAGAAAACTGAGTAACTCTCCAGTTTTCTGTTTCCATAGGGGATACTCTTAAAAACCTCTGCGGTGATTGCAAAGATTAAAGAAAATCTACCATCTGGTCATGGAATAGAGAGTAGTGGGTAAGGACTCGGGCTTTGGGGAGACTGACTGACATTGAAATCCAGTCTCCACAATTCTGTGACCTTGGGCAAGTCATTTAACCATTCTGAACCCTATTCTCATTTTTTAAAAAAATGAGATCATAATTACCATATCTACATCACAGGGTTTCTGTGAGCATCAAATTAGCTAATGTATGTAGAGCACATGGTACGGAGCCTGACATCTAGTAAGCACTTAGTAAATATCATCTACTATTTTTGAGCTTTAAGGTAAAATAGACTTTATTTTGACTCTTGGCATCACTACTAACCATTTGTATAATCTCTCTTGGTTTTACTTTCTTCAATTATAGAAAAATGATGAGAATGCTAATATCCATCTCATAGGGCTCTTGTAACAATCAGAGATGATGTGTTTATATAAAATCTGACATAGTAAACACTCATAATACTACTAATAATGTTATTAACATTAGTAGGAGTAGGAGTGATAGCATACTGCCTAATACTCTAAGATGGCCATAAAATAATATGATAAACTGAAATAAGTAGAATGACAAATATGCGATAGTAATGCCATGTGATAAATGATATATTGGAGGTATGGACGATCTAGAATGGGGATATGAGTATGAAACAAGCTGATTTGGCTTAAGGAAATCAGGGAGGGCTTCACAGAACAGCATTTTACAAGAATTTGAGACTTGGAGAATAACTCAAGGAAGCCATTCCAGGCAGAGATGAAATATGAAAGAACGTGGGAAGGTCAAGCGGTTTACCCAACGTCACATAGGTTGATGGAGGTGAGAGTGACTTTGGTGTTGAATGTTCAGTGACTAGTCATGATTCTTCTTTCCAAACCTTGAGAATTTTCTGGCAGCCCTGGTCTAGAGTTCTCAGCTGTGAAAAGCCATGGGCAATAAGTACATTCATCCTGTAGCAAAGATGAACTGTCACCGACATTTTTTTCCTTTGCTCTGAGATGCACAGGAATTTCTGAAGAGCAGCTCCTTCTTTGAAACAAGCATTTGATTTTTCTGACGATGACAGTATTCAGCTATTCTGGCAGCTGAGAATTGGGGAATTTTCATTTGCATGTGGAAGAAAATAGGAATTGCTGTAAAGTAGAAACACTTCGCCTCAGGGACTGCTCAGAAGCATGGATTCAATTTGCTGTTACCAGTGTGGGCAGACTTTTGCTAAAGCCTAGTATGGTGTTGAAATTCCAGCTAGTGGAAGGGCCTCCAAGGATACCCCTATAGGCTGACATTTTTAATTATTATGTCTTAGCAAGTGTCATAGAAAGGATCCAACATTAAAGTGTGTATACAAGAACTTCTGTGTGGGTGCCAGATAGTTTTTAGCTATTTAAGCTAGCAGTTGCCTGAGTATAGACTGTTGACAACTTAGAGCGTTTGCTCCAGCAGTGCATGTGCTAACTCAATTGTTTAGATCTGGGTGACCTTTTCCCCTAGGAACAGTCAAAGAAAGAATTTGAGAGGTTTCTAGGGCAGTCCAAGGAACCTTGTTTTGCTAATACTGTACTGTTTTACAAACCCTGCTGTTTCTGGAAATCTGCAGTGTGATTGCAAAGCAGAGATAGTAGTCAAGAGGTGACTTACAGATATATTTTCTTGCATTTCTTCATGAGGTCATGAAAAGTGCAGGAAGTTGGTTTGAGGTACTTTTCCATGGGGGTGAGGACTCTTATAAGAGTGGGGGCAGCCTATCCAGAGAAGTTAAGACTATTTGAAACCCGAATCCACTAGAGTGTAGGCCTGGCCAGGAGAAGAATCCTGCCTGTTTTAGCCACTGCTACATCCCAGTAGCCAATCTATTGGCTGATGGATAGTAGGAACTTAGCTTCTTGATGAATAAATTAACAAGTCATACAATTAATTGTGCAGATCAATTATAATAACAGCACAACTTAAGAAAAATTTACGTTTTTCCTAAAAATCCCACAAGCAGCATATCCACAAATTTAGATGAATTCAAGAAATATAAGCCTAAACAATCAATAGTAAAAAAAGCTTTTGTCCTGCTGCTCCTACTCCTAGCCTCTATTTTTCTTGGCATTTGTGCTGCTCGAGACTGTAGAAGTCCTTATTTAACACCTATAACACCAAATTTCTTAAGGGCAGAAACTATGGCTTGCTTTTATTCATGCATCATATGCTTCCTTGCATACTGTCTGCAAAACAGTGGATATTCAAATGATCAATACATTTTTTGCTGATGAAATATCTTCACTATTATCTTCAGATTAATGAAAGATTAAGACACTGAAAATTGAAAATTATTTGATTTTTTAAAAAATTATTTCCTGAGACTCTAAAAAGTATAGAGGACTTAGTCTGCAACCCAAGAATCACACTGGGGAGAGCCAGGTCATGACAACACTCTGAAATTGTGGGGCCTTTTTCTCTTAAAGTTTTTTTGAGAGAATGGAATTTCACTTTTCCAGGTTGAATTAAAAACAGACCAGTCTGGCCTCAGTGGTTTAGAATAATACACTCTCATGCTTGGTTGTATCCTATGGCCCTTGGACTTATCTAACATTTTGTCATTAAGCAAGCAGATGGGTAGCCAATGATGTAAAATATGCTTTTGCAAGACATTCTTAGAGGGCTTTGATCACTCAGATTGTACTAACTAACGTGCATAGTAGTAGAGAAATGCAGCTGTGAATGGTTGTTTCTGTTGGATCAGTGTCTTCTTTGGGATACCCAGCCCACAATCAAAGTAAAAGTGAAAATATCATTTGGTTGGCTGATGAATAGTTCGTCTAGATATATAGGTTACATAACCTTTTAAAAATAGTTTCCAGACATGAATTATTGTCATATAAATGTTTTTTTGGAGGCAGTTTTAATATTTATACATACGTATATTAGAAAGAAGCATAATGCCAATATGTGGACAGTGGATTCTAACAGGTTCATCATGTGCGTGAACTGATTCTTAGTGAATTTAGAGCCAGCTTCTCTCTCCTTTCACACCCTTAACCTGATTCTTTTGCTGTTTTCTTCATCCACCAATATCTCTCTTAGTCTTATAGGAGCAACTTTTCCCACTCTAGAAAACTCACACCAAACATAATGGAGGAGAAAGGAAGAAATAACTATGAGAAAACACTGGCTACTTTTCTGCTCAAGTCAGGAATAAGACAAGGATGCCTTGTCACTTCTGTTCAGCATTGCACATGCAAAATCCAAATGACTGAAAAAAAAGAAATATGAGGCATGAAAATTGGAGGAAAAGAGTAAATCTGCCACTGTTTATGAACAATATGATCATCTATTAGGAAAATCCTCTATAAACTAAAAACTAAGCTATTTCACAAGGAAGTTCACACATTAGCTGCTAGACTCCTATATCCTAAAAATAACCAATTAGAATGAGAATTAAGAAAAAAGCTACTGTCCACAGAAGCAATAACTAAAGTTACTTTAAAAATGTAGGAGAAAAGTGTAAGACATTTATTGAAGGAAACTTTAAAACTTTCCAGAAAGGAAAAAGCAGGGGTATAGGGATTCACTGTGAACCCAGATGAGACTGCTGTAAAACCCACATTTCATTTTGAAGTTATAAGAAACTCATCAGAAGTCCAGGTTTGCAGATTCTGGAATCTGATTTATTAGGTTCTGAGCTTTGATTTACAGTTACCTTGTGCAGAGCATCTATCTAACGTGTCAGGCACGGTGTATGAGGTAGTAGACGTAAAGATGAATAAGCTTTGGTGTCTTACTGATCTCAGAGCCTAATGAGGAAAGAGACACATAGCAAATAAGGGGGTATAGTATGTATCACTGGAGTTGTGCACAGGTTTAACAGTGGCTGATCACTTGTCATCAACAGTTTCCTCAATATCACTGATAACCATCCAACATCTACTTCAATTCCTGCAATGAGAGAATCTTACTACTTAATGAGACTTCTCAATGGTTGGGCAGCTCTAGAGTTGAAAAGTCTCCCTTATATTGAGTTGAAGTTTTCATCGCTTTGACTTCTACCTACTGGCCCTAATTCTGCCATGAGCAAGATAAATCCAGCTACGTCTTTTTTTTTTTATTGGTATCACCCTTTCTGTACAGTTTAGCTCTGTGTCCCTTCTGAGGCTTTTCTTTTACAATCTAAATATCCCAGTTTTTTTCATTACTCTCCATATGTTACTGTTGAAGGTTTGAAGAACATAATCACATCCCTTTATTTGTAGCCTTTATTTGTCTTGATCATTTTTTCTTTCAAAGTATGGTCACTCGCATTAGAATCATCTGGGAGCTTAGAAAAAACATAAAATCTTGAGTGCCATTCACTAAATTGGGGAAGATTAGGGAAAATGGCATTTTTAACAAGATGACTCTTATGCGTATTAAACTTTGAGAACCATCGTGAATTGGAACGGTCCAATGTTTGCTGACATTGATCATACTTCAGGGTTAAGACACATATTATAATTCTTTGGTTCTTTTAGAGTCTCTCAAAGAATAATAATTTCATCTGGCAGTAAAATATGAGAGAAAATTCTTTTGGAAGCTTACATCATCATCTCAGTCATTCTTCAAGTCAAGTGACTTTCCCCATTTGGGAGGCATAGTGCAACCATATAGACTATGGCCACATGGGTGACTGGTGATAGGAACAAGCCATATTGATTTGTCTTGGAGTTCTTTAGGGGTTTGACTCTGGAGTTCTTTGTCCTTTGGATAAATGCCAAGGATCTGGCCAGCCATGTCCACTGCTGTAACCTCAGAGCCTAGTAAAGTACCTGGACCATTGTGAGGCTTGACAAGGGGATAGAGGAATGCTTCTGTCTGTTGTCCGGTGACTTAGCTTCTCTTCTGTTTAACCGTCTTTTTAAAGATTAGCCTGTAAGATCCAAGGCAGAATAGGGACTAGGGTGCTGATAGTAACCTTAGAACAGAGATTTTCTTTACGTGAATCCACTGACGATTCCGGTTTTGGCTTCTTGGGTAAATAATCTCTGTCCTGCTTATCTCACTACTTCATTGTGAAAATCAAAAGAGATAATGGATGTGAAATCACTTTGCTAACTGCAAAGCTCTGTTCTCATGGGAGAGATAATTATGTTACAAGAACAGACTATTTATAAGTTAGGTAACACAAGCAGAGATTGCATGCAAAGCTTAGCTTTGGGAATGAGTGTCTCTACTCTCATGCCAAGCTTCGATCTCTTCCTTGCTCAAACCTAGAACACTCACCTAGTTCCTGAGAAGGCCAAGAACTCTTGCAAGCACTTTCTTAAGACCTTGTCTATTTAACTTGGCTGTTGGCTACCACCCTCTGTTATCTATCTGCAATCTCCGATAAACAGGTTTTCCATCGAGTTGGAGACTCCTAGAGTGTGCTGTCCTATAGGGCAACCACTAACTACATTCCAAGTGCTCAGTAGCCACGTGTTTTGAGTGGCTACCTGATTAGAGAGCACAAATGTAGAATATTTCCATCACCATAAAAACTTCTATTGGACAAAACAGCTCTGGAGCCATGCGAGACTTCTCTCTGGAAGGAGGCATTATATGCTCTCCCTCAGACTAACTCCTGTCAACCAAAGCTCAATAATAAATAAACCAATTCTAGTGGTTGTGTTATGTAAGTAAGTCTTTGACATTTCTATGCCTAATTAGTACATTCAGATTTATAGATGGAATGGATAAAGGAAGAAAATACGAAGATGGAGAAAACTTGGGAGTGAGTTAGAGGCAGCGAGAATAAGGTTCCCACACACACAAAAAATAATAGAAGAAAAAATTCTTCCAGGTTATTGCCCTTTGTTTCCTTTATGAATAACAATAATCAGAATTTATAATTGTATTTATTTTTTGTTTTCTTGTTTATTATCTGTCTCCCCAGTCAGTCAATAATGAGAGTAGATAAGGTGTCCATTTTATTTAGAAAAGATCCCCGGGATGTAGCACATTGCTCAGTTAATTATACTTATTGGTTGAACGAACGGATGCTTTTATTAGACCCTATTGTTTACCTGGACAGTGTATACTCAAGTTTTCACCATTTAAAAAATATTTATTAATTTTTAATATTTATTGACTATTTAGGAATAGTTGTTTTTTCACTGTGAAAACATTGCCAACTTTCAGTTTCAACAGGCCAGAATTCCCCTTTTAAATAAAGGTTTTCACACTGTAGATTGGAAGATTACCTGTGGATGAAGAAATAATTTAGGTTTGATTTATTTTGGATCCTTACAGGATTCTGCTAATGTTAGAAAGTTGTTTGACATTTAAAAGCCATTTTTCTTTTTTGGCCTTTACCTTGAACTTTGGAGGCTGTAATTGTATTCAACATTTACCTCATTGTTTTTAACCAAAGCAGACTGAATCTGGGTGAATCAAAGATAGATGAAGATGACCTTGCTTTATCTCCCCAACCTCTTCCATGGTGGCCTACATAATCTGCAGGCCCAACATAAAATGTGGGGCCTTTTTTGTTTGAAAAGCAGGAAAAGTAGTTAAAAGTATTAAAATGTAGAGTCTTTTTTCTTTCATCCACAGTCTTTCTCTCAACCTGTCATAGTGTATTTATTTGCTATTTACCTTTTCTCTAGTAGAAAATAAAATATACTTTAAAATTATTAGCATAAATTTATCATTCATCTTTATGTTGTACAATGCCAGTTTTAAATGCAAATGTAAAAGTGTTAAATATAAAATCTCCAAAATGCCACAAATTGCCTAAAATTTGTAGTTCAGACATGCTTATATATTTGTTTTCACCAGACAGTGCACAAAACTAATACAACTGTTTTTATTCCATTTCTTGATACTATTCTACTGACACTCTACCTTCAGGTTACTGATGAATAAAGAAAGACAGTGGAAGAAACCATGGTTGCTCTCTTACGCTCTCTATGTCAGTAGTTTTAGCATAAGGGCTTGACTAATACAGGGAAGCAACACGAGTGAGAAAAAACTTGAGAGGGTTCCTCGGTGGTTCTTGTTCCTTAGAACATCACAGCCTTTCTTCTGCTTTTGGCAAGTTCTGGGTGAAATAGAAAATGTAGCCTCTCAGGGCTGTCAGCAGCCCCAGTTACTACGTCGTAAATGTGTTGATATGAAACGTTGGCACAGAATTCTGGTGGATCCATGGGATTCAGCAAGACTCAAAGAAAATACAAGGTAAGCATGGCATGGAAGCTGTCGACAGAGATGATGGAAGAAGGGAAAATGCTTCGTATGTATAATGTGTTTACCTTGTTATTGCTTTGAGTCTTCTGACCTGGGCATGGTGAGTCTACCAGAATTTTGTGCTCACGGGGCATCACCAATGGGATGGGGCAGCAAGGAACATAGTGCATAGATCACCTCTGCTCATGGGCATGCTCTATCCTTCCTTTAGATTTCACAATTTCAAAGATAAAGTTATCAAGAATTTCAGGATGGCAGCAAGCAGAGCATTAAACCAAGCTCTGGTTTCCTGTGTGATTGCCCTGGTCACACAACCATGAAGCTGGTCCTATCCCCAGTCCTGCCCCAATCCCAACCTAAAGCAGCCTCGAAGAAAACATCATTCTTATTGATATCATTCCAGGAAAACAGTGAGAATAACAACATCGGGAGACCTCTAGTTGACTCACCAAATACTCAGGATTAGAAAAGTTAGTGCTGTTTGCACCTGTGAAAGTTTGGAAATCAAGTGGCTTAAGGTGGTCTCCAGGATGCTCACTTCTGGGCAACAGTGCCGAGATCTAAACATTATCCCCTCCACTGAGACATATTGTCAAGGAAAGTTCCTGCCTCTGATTTAGGGGAAGGTGAACTTTAGTATGTAACCGAAGGGACACCCCGTTCAGTGTAGCATAATGGCTGTAGGTGCTGGGGTCTGACACACCTGGGTTTCTGTCCTGTCTGCGATCTGTCATTTACTATTGTTATAATCTTTAGCATGTGACCAAAATCTCTGAGTCTCTGTTTCCTCCTGTAAAGTGGGAATAATATTAGAACCCATCTCCTAGGACTTTCATTAAGGTTAAATATGATATAACAGGTGCAAAGCTGAGCCCAGATCCTGTTACACAAAAAGCACTCAAGAAATGGAAGCTGCTATAATTGCTGTTATTAATTTGTATATGTAACATCAGTCATATCTTGGTTAAACAACCTTTTCCAGTTATTTTCTCAGCTTCCTGATAAGCATTTCTTAAGAAATGAGTCAATAGAAATCTCTCTGGACTAAACATTGCTCCTTAAACAAGAAGCAGAGTTCCCTCTGCTAGAAGAAAAGCCAGAAATGAACTAAGTTAAATTAATCAAACTGTGTATAAATAATTGTTTAAGCAACATGAGACAAGACTTGTTTCCTGGGTACATCATGCCCTGTGCTGAACAGTTGGGATTGTTATTTTGAACATGCCTTCTGGCTTTTAAATTACCTGTAGGCATTTCTTTGACCCAACATAAAACATGCTAACTATATCAAACAAGTTGGGTATATTCTGTGTATATTTTCCCCCTCTGACTGTGCAGGTGCACCTGTTGTGAGGGTGTTCGGGTTCGGTGTACCAGCTCTCAGAGATTGGTGCCCACAATACAGAGGGACTGTGCATGCCACCCTGCAGGGCAAGCCTTCAAACAGCACTCAGCTCAGAGATATCCAAGGTTGTTTATCCAACGTCCAGAACAGAGACAGTGTTGTGTGATTCTCTGGCCCTTGGCCCTGGCTCCTCAATAAAGTCATCCAGGGGCTCTTAAATAATACCTGAGCCTGGGTTCCACATGTAGAGATTCTATTTTAATTGGTCCAGGTGGGGACCAGAAATGCATATGTTTTAGGAGCTCTAATGTGCAGCAGGATTGAGAACCACCGATGCAGTGGAGAGCAGGAAACCTGTCTTCTAATCTCTTACTGATCGTCAACCAGTCATCACCTCTCTCAGACCAATAAATGAGGAAGTTGAAGTAGATACAGCTTCAAGTTGAGTTCTAGCTCCGTGTCTTAAACTACAGAGATAGCGTGGGTTTAAACTAGTAATTCTCAGTTGGGGACTGTTTTGTTTACCAGGGCACCTTTTGCAATGTCTGGAGGCATTTTTGGTTGTCACGACTGGTGGATGCTACTAGCATCCAGTGATAGAAGTCAGGGATGGGGCTAAACATCCAACAATGCACTGGACGGCACCGCTAAACACACACACACACACACACACACACACACACACACACACACACACACACACACACACACACACATAGAATTGTCTGGCCCCAAAATTCAAAATAATGCCGAGGTTGAGAAACCCTGCTTTAAACTAATTCTCTGCTAGCGGACAGCGGGAGAGATCTTTTAACAATGCCAGGAGGTACGAATGCTTTTATCTGCCCACTTCAGTGCAGCCCCTGCTCCACTGGGCCCTCTTAATCCACATCCATTCCCAAGACAAGATAAGAGGGGAGGCGAACCCTAGAAGGAAATTGCTGTTGTTTCTGGGAGGAAGGACCCTGAATCTCTGTGGTTAGCATGCCAGCGGTAACCTTGCAGATAAGCCGTTTCCACAAGGCAGGCTCTATGAGCTTGTTCTCTTACAGTGTGTACTTGGCAGGGACGCAGCCCTCCCAATTTAGTCAGAGCAGCTGTTCAGGAAGGAATCGCCTCCAAAGCACACTTAGAGAGCCACCCGAAAACCACACCCCCGTGTAAATGAGTGTGTGGTCTGCAGAGCAATGATTCAGGTCCGTGGCCCATAGAAGAGGTAAAGTCTCTTCTTCTACTGAATGTCGACAAACTAGAGTGTGTCCAGAAGAGGGAAAAAAGTATGATTTTCTTTGTGGAATTCACGACATATGAAGAACAATGTAAGGAACTGGTGCTGCCGAGCTTAGAGGTTAAAGAAGACTCAGGTCATAAGCATTGTTTTTATTTATCTAAGGTTTGTTATGGGCAAGAGGGACCCTACTTGTTCTGCATGGTCCCAAGGGAGAGAGGTAGGGACAAAGGATCGAGGTTTTAACAACACCTATTTTAGTACGCAGTGGACTGGACTGTCTTCCCAGGGAGTTCCTAAGAAAGTCGAAGGAGAAAGTCAGATGATCACCAGTCACTTGGAAGTATTGATTGACCATCAGTCACTGGGAGCATTGACTGATCATTAGCCAACATTTCTGAGGAAGGGGTTGGGGATTGAAGGGGATATTCTCAGACCCTTCCTTTGTGATTGTGTGTTACAGAGCCACGGAAGTCCTCCCACAGTGCAGTTAAAGGAGAGAGATTGAGAAGGGGGGGGAGGTGGGGTGGGAAGGGGGAAGGGGGAAGGACAGGGAAGAGGAAGTGAATAGTACAAAACCTACTTCAGCCAGCATAACATTTTGTTTGGTTGAAGCTGGAGATCTTCTGGAAAGATTACCAGTGGGAAGAAATGTGGCAGAGGCGATATTGTCAATTTCAGGGTCCATTCTGTTTTGCTTTATGTTTCTTCTGGCCATCTGGCTGGTAGAAAATTTAGACATACCTAAGGAAACACTACATCCCCAACCTCTACAGATGTTTGGAGGTACAGAGCTGATTTGATGCCTGAAGAAAATATTGTCGTATCCAGTTAGCAGGATAAATTTCTGTTGCTTGAAGCCTGAAGATGAACAGAATTACTCTTTAATGATTTGTGGGGAGTTGGAGCTCTAGGCTGGGATGAAAGAGACAGGCCCTCAGTCTAGTGTTCATATTCTTCGTTTTTCACAGAGATAGTTAGGACCAGGACTTCAGGCTTCAGAACAAGGCAGGATTCCAGTCTAGGAGGAACAAGAGGACTGGCAGAGCAGTTTGGTGTTATGGCTAAAAGCATAGGACTTGGTATTTGATGGACCTCATTTTGACTTCAGGTCATGCCACTTTGAAGTCGTGTGATCCCAGGCAAGTTACTTGACCTCTCGGTGCCTCGGTTTCTTCCTGTGCAAAATGGAAGTAAAGGTGGTTCTGGCCTCATAAGACTGTTGTGAGGGTTGTATGAAATATTGTACATATAGGGCCTTGAACATGTTGAGTTATTGATAAATTGCATTTTCGTTATCATCATTATCTTTTTAGGCAAAACATCAGGAACACAGGTTAGAAACAGGACAAGACTCCTGTTTCTGAAATACTGGTTCATCGTTAGAACAGAATCTGAAAAGAAATGGTTTGGCGTCAAAATCATCATAATGTTCTCTTGATAAGGGGCAAGAGAGTTCCTGAGCAATAAGTTCAGAAAGAGAAGGAAAAGTACTTTAATTGCAAAGATAGGGGAACTGTGAAGAAGGAGTGATGTAGAAAGTTCTAGCTGCTGTCCTACTAAATTCTGGGGAATCGTCTTCCAGCTTTGAGTGAGGAAACCCAGTGAATGGCTTCTGGTTATGTAAACAAACCAATTGAATGTGCTCTGGGTTATATTCAGCCGAAGAGCTAAGAACTTACTTTTCACAGAATGATTTCAGAACTGTCTTTTCTCATTTCCATGCCTATTTCAGGTTATTTTTAACAAGATTCTTAGAAATATTTCACAGTTAGAATTGCTCTTGGAGAGCTTTTTATTCTCTAAGAAATGGGCGAATCTATATTTTGATAAACCTAACAAATATATCTGGTGCCTGCTCACGTTCCTTTTCTCCTTTTCAGATTTTATTTCCTTTGCTGGCTGGTATAATGAAATTCTTTCCTGTATTTGTGAATTAGCATTGCCTGCTTTAAGTTTCTGACTTTGGGGAACGGAGTATGTATGTATGAATACACACACATATGTATACACATATACATATACATCCATATATGTATACAAAGATAAATATACACAAATATATGATTGTCATGTGTAATAACTAGTTACTTTAGGAATAATTTGGATTTGGTTTCCCGGTCCAGATATCACTATCTTCCCCTTTATCATCATCTTAGTATCTGCCATTTACTGAGCACTGGTTTATATACTAGGCATTGAATTAAGTACTTCACAGGTGTCATCTCATTGGATCCTTAATATATACTCTATGGAATATATTAAGGTGTGATGATTCTCATTTTGCTGATGAGGAAACTGAGACTCAGAGATTAAATGATTTGGTCAATGTCCTGTAGCTGGTGAGTGGTAGGGCCAGGATTCTAATTCATGTTTATCTGATTTCAAAGCCCTTACTGTGAACTGCTAAACTATGTCCCTTGTTAGTTAACTGAAAACTCTTGAAAGAATACAGAACTCTTGATTCTCACGCATGGGAAGGGCTTCAGAAGTGATCTGGTCAAATATCCCAACCAACGCAGTTATCTCTTCTACAGCTTACCTAGTAGGTAGCTGTCTGTCTCCTCCGGATGAGGGGTAGCTCATTGCTATTCAAGCCGAGACATTCTATTGTTTGCATAGCCCTAGTGGTTGGCAATGTTTGGTCAACTTTTACTTCCTGCATCTTAGCATCATAAAAGCCAAGAGTTTTATAGCCGGATGTGATAACAGCTCGAGCAGTCCAGTGGTTCTTAAACTTTTTTTACAAGTGGAGAACTCTTTTGTTCCGATAGACTCTTACTCGGAACTGTGAACAATAAAAGTAGAACTGCTTTGATCAAAACAGATGTTCCAGTGGTGGTATGTGTATGCACAGAAATCATCCTGCCAGTGTCTCCTATGGCCTTTCCATCAGGTTATTTATTAAAGTTTTGTTAAGAATAACCTGAAATAGACTGCCAAACCCAATATTTTAGACAAGAAAATTGAACTTCAAGATGTAAGACAATTTGCTTAAAATCACGCTGGTATATTAGCAGAAGAATAAAGATCAGAATTCAAGCCTCAGAACTCCTAGCCCAAATTCTCATTTATTCACTCATCTACTACCATTTTATTATGTGTCTAATATGGTGCATACACTGTTCTAGGCAGTGAGGGCTACACCAGGGGTCTAGACAGGCAAGACGTCTGCCATTAAAGAGCTCACATTCGAGATTTTCCCATCTCACTTTACAGCCCTGTCTTTGGAAACCACCACCACCCATACACACACCCACAATCAGCCCATCCCAGGCAACTTCCACTGCGTTCAGTCCAGCTCACCATGGCTTTCCGAAAGGCTGGGCTCTAGAATTGTACTCAAAGCTGTTCACATATTTGATGATTTTAGGATGACCTTTTCCTTGATAGGGTTGCAAATTGTAATTTTTTTTCTACCTCTGATTTTCCTTTGGGACAATGTGTATAATATAACCATGGAGAGAGAAACTATTTCACAGGTATTCAAGGCCATTTGGGCATGTGGGATTTTAAACTGTAAATGACAGCTGGATTGAGTTGTAGCAGCATAACCTTGAGCAGCAGCAAGAAGATGGTAAAGGGCATATGAAGCCCTCCTTGCCTGACCCGGTCTGGTTTTCCAGGCCATTTCCTTCAACTCTCCCCCAACCTAACTCCCCATGCAATAAGCACTCCTAGATTGATCAGTTTTTTCTAAATAAATAGTGAATTCTCCTGCCTTGAGATTATTTCTGCTGCCTCAAATGCTCTTTCTCACTTTCCTGCCCTGCACAAGCCTACTCATTCCTTGAGGCATGATTTCGAAAAGTGCTCTCTGAACTTTCCTGATCCCCATCCCCTCAGTTTTCAAGTAATAATGAATCACTTCCTCCTCTGGGCTCTCTTAGTGCGTGCTTGGGCTCATTCTGTGAGAGATCTTAAGTCCTTTTATGCACCTGACACACCTTCCCCTCACCTGGGCAGCGTCTCCTGCCTGCCATGTCTAGGAGTCCACGGTGCCTGTTTGGAGAAGGTGCACATTTAGCGATACTGGTGCAGTGGGACTCTGAGTTGGATTGCCTGGTTCAGTTCGTGAGTCCACTTCTCCCTAGATGTTTCCCTGGGGCAACTGATGAGGCCTCATTCCATTCAACTAAAGCCTACAAGTAATAAGACCTGTGTGATAGGAGTGTTGTGAAAATTATATGAGATAATTCATAATTTGCTTAGCACAGCAATTGGCACATAATAAACACTCCATAAATGTTGGCTGTTTTCATTATGGATCCATACTTGTAAGGCATTTTCTCCTAGGTATTTTTAGGTTCTATCATATAGAAATAGGTAAGCAGAAAAGGCAGGCAGGCAGTCTGATCCCCCAAATATTCAAAGTTCCAATCTTTTGTCATTTAAGAACTATGATAGATACTGGGAAAAACTCTCTCAAGGAGATTGGTTTGACGTTAGTTATATGTGCATATTGAGAATCAGGGAGGCAGGTGCACTGGAATTAGAAAAGCCACACCGATCTGATCTTGCATTTTGGGGTATTGAAACATGGACATTTCTGAGGCTCGAGTTGGAACTTAAGAGCCCCTGGGAATACATTTTGTTGGAGGCCACAAGGTGACACATTCCAAATTGTCCTTACTCAGCTAGTTGGGGTTCATTCTACAAGTAGCACAAAGTAGTAGAAAGAGCCCTGTCCCAGGATCCCAGAGCTTCTGCCCTGTGGATGTGCTGCTTTATGTCCTTGACAAGACATTATGCTCTCTGCAATTCACCTTTTTCACCTGTCTGATAGGGGCTTTTGTCACTTGCCTCCTACTTTCACAGATTTTACCATATCAGCATTCTGCCCATACTATTATTGATTTACTATTTGTCTTTCAATACATTTTTACTCCAAATAAATATATTTGTAAAAGAAACTCTGTATCATGTCCTTAAATGCAAAGCTACGTAGAGAAGATGATTTAAAAATAAATGCACTGAAGATGAAGCAAATTATTATTTGGATAAATTATTGTTAAATTTTAACCTGATCCTATTGCTTGTCAAAGGCTCTGAGCCTGAGACCTATTCTCCATTTGTTTGGAGTTAGAGACTCGTTAAAGCCAGAGAGGGACCAAACTGAGTTTTTCTCTTTAAAATAAGCAGAAAGATCACCCCATAAGGTATATAAATGTCATATCACTATGTTGCACAGCTGAAACTAATATAATATATGTCAACTATAAATGAAAAATAAATTTAAAAAACCATAATCTTAAAAAAGGATTAAAAAATAATAAAATAATCAGAAAGAGTGAAAGAAATGTTAAATCCCCTTACTGTTAAATGTTAAATCACAATAATTTGTGATTCAAATTATTTAATGCTATGTACATTAGTTGGCATATCACCTGTGGAACACATCCCATGTTTGGGAAATACCGAGTCTTTCAGAGGCAATATTATATTCTGGCTGATAGTGCAGTCAAAGAAAAGAAATCGACCTAAGGCATTGCCTTTTGAGTAATATAACTTATTGATAACTTAGTGTGTGGGCTCACTGTTTATAGACAATTCAGTTCGTTTTTATCAGCTCATTGTACCCAAGCATTCTGTTTTTTCACCACATGAAGAACATCTGCAACTAAATTACTCGAGCTTTGCTTTACATTTTTTGCCTTCTCATAGTCTCGATTCATCACCAAGTCTTTTCTCATTTCTTTATCATCAGTGTCATAAAAAAACAATAAATATCCCCTTGTCCACTTCGCTAAAATGCCCTGTCCACGTGCATTTAGTGCTTCCTTTCTGATCCCTTGTGGAGCACCACGGAATGCTTTATACTTCCCTCTCTGGCCCTTCCCACTCTCCTGCACTTTCTCTTTGCTGCTACTTAAGTCTCTGGATCTAAGTTCTGCCTCAAGTATGAATAGAATCATTGGATACCACCTCCTCAGGGAATCTCATTCTCCCATGTGCATAAGAATCACCTGAGAATAGTTTAAAAATGCAAACTAACTTTTGCTCTCCCCTTTGCCCTCTGCCCTCTTACCCTGCTGTCAGGGGTCTGGTGTGGATCCTGAAATCTGTCTTTGTTATAGGCACCTAAGATAATTCTGACACACACAGTCTCTGGACCACTTTGTGAAAGATGACTTAGCTGACTTAGCTTTTTTCCTCCTCCCCTCCTTCAGCTCTTCCTTCTCATTCTTCTGGAACACGGGTAATTGTACGTTTATTTCATCAACTGTTAATATTAAACTTCATCACGAAACTCTTCCCACCACACAAATGATTTCCATGTTTCCCAATGGGCAGAATTCCCGGGTTGGGAGGCAGAATGCTGGATTTACAGCACTGGATGCACCATCACCCATCGGTCCATCCATGCCCTTGCTCTTCTAAAACTGAAATAATGCTCCATGCCCTCCTTCCTTAAAGATTTGTGTTGAACATTAAATGTGCAAAAAGATATAAAAATGCTTCACGAATTATAGAGGATTTTTACAAAAACTATTAAAACAAGAAACTGCATTCTTTTTTTTTAAAAAAAAAAAGCTTCTGTTAACTATCGGAGAATTTTTTTTTTAATGATGTTTTGCATCAGGGGTTTTGAGCGACTTTGCCAATGTTTCTGATGAAGCATATGTTTGGGGAGAGACAGTTGTGATCTCGCTGCATGTTAAGTTGTGGCATCTCGGCCCCCTCCTATCCCATCCTACCCAGATACGTTTAACAGTTTTGCAATGTAATTACACAGATTCAGAAATTGAGGTCTTTCACATTCTTTAATACAAATCCAAAAATTACCCCCCCCTTATGTTTCCAGTGAAACCTCTTCGCTTCACACAGAATACAAAGTATAAGATACTAACAATAGAATATTAAAAGCCAAATTTGAAGCAATTACCCACAGCTTTAGAGAACAGTCCTACACACAGCTGGTGCCCAATCAGAAGGTTTGTATCTGTCACCCACCATCTCTGCTACTCATAGACTCAGAATGTCAGAGCTGCAGAGGATCTTATAGATAATCCTCCTCCTCATTTAAAAAATGGGAAACTGAGGCACAGGGAAGAGACTAAGGCATAAGGTCACACATGGATGGAGGCCGAAAAAACACTAGAACCCAGGTCCCTGTCTCCTGGTTGACTGCTCACATTGCTGCACTCAGCCGCTTCCTTTGTTGAGTTAGCAGGGTGACCTTGTAGTTGAAGGTGAAAAGGGCTCTCCGAGTGTTAAAGCTATGTCCACTGAGTGTGATATATTGCACAGGAAGGAGGTATCTCGGGGTGCGGCATATTGCACCATCATTTTGTATCTTGAATGAAGATTTAAAAGGCAGACAACTTTAAATGGTTCACTGTTAACAATTAGATCAGTACAGTAGCGGAAAATGAGACTGACTCGGGCCAACCAGGATGCAAGATCACCCTGTCATTATTCTCAAGTTCTCATTCGCCCTGCAAAGAAGGAGTTGGTTGTGAGTCCTCCATGGAGTTAGGATACATCATTATAGCCCTTACCAAAGAGAGGAGTCGTGGAGAAAGAAGGACAATGGCCCGGCCTCTAACTATACATATATGTATGTGACACCAGGCATCCGATATCAATTTCACAGTCATCTCAATCTTTATGTGAGTCTCTGGAAAGATGGCATGAGAGAGCCACTATAACCTTTTGGAAACACCTCTCAAAGGACCTCCTCCAGTCTCCCCAATAGCTCTGGAGCCTTCCACACACCCAGCTCTGCGGCTTCCTTTAGCTCTGTCTTCCTGCCTTGTCTTCCATCCTCCCTCCTCACTCTTCGTTACGTTTATTCACCTCGCCTTTCTTTCTTTCGGACTCTGCCTTCCCCACTTTCCTCCTGTTTCTGTAGGATTTTTTTCTTTTTCCACCTAGTCTCCCTGTTCTGCATCACAGAAAATATACACACCGCATGGCAAAGATTCTCCTTCAGTGGGCAGAAGAGTCCTGTGTTAATGACCCAGTTACAGTGTTTCATTTAAAGGGGGGACCACACCACACTGTGGTCTTCTCATAAGTAGAACAGATAAAACGTGCTCTCCTGCACATATCCCTTTTACCCTGGAGTCCATCACAGTGGGATGAGGAAATGTTAGAGACAGCAGCACTTGAACGCTGGACTTAGCAGTGGTAGTTCTCAAAATGATGATAAATGACAGTATATCGGGACAATTAATCGCACAGACTTTGGTATCAAAAATGACCTAAATGTAAGGTCTGATCCTGCCATGTATTAACTGAGTAAACTTGGACAAATGATTAAAACTCTCTGAAACTCAGTTTTCTTGTCTGTTAAATGGATATAAAATGCATGAATTAATGCATATAACACAGTTAGCCCAGTGCCTGGAAGACAGGTGCTGCCCTAACAGGTGGTGGTTTTTATTGTTGCTAGTAATGATAATAAGTATGACACAAGGGGAATTTGGCCAATGAAAAATGAGAAACCCTTCCTTCCTTGCTTCCTTTGTATTCATTTTTTTTTCTTTTAATATATTCAGTGAATAAGACGGATGAAATGTCATGGGGGGTATGTCAAATCATAAGGCCACATCTCAAGTTATCTAGAGTTTATACTGGAAAAAGTCACGTGGATAATCTGGAGGAAGGAATGTTATAACCAGAGATAGATCAAAAGCTCTGTTCAGAGCAAGTAGCAAATCCAGAAATAGTTAGAGCTCATGATGTGAGAACGAAATCTTGCATATTTTGCTGCAATAAGATTAGTCTTCTAAATGTGGGGGAGGGGGGGTTAAGATAACATTATAAGGGGAAAGTTGCTGTCCAGGATAGATGGGAAACATTTAACTGTCTCTGAGCCAAGATGTAGTATTTTGGGGATTAAAGGAACTGATCGATAAGACCTCTGACTGGAGCTCTTTCGAGGACTAGGAAAATGAAGGCAGCCTGGGGACCAGTAAATATTGGTCCAGTTCTTAAAGCAAGACCAACGCTAGACTCCAGAAACTACAGACTCATAGCTTGAAATAGACCTTACTGAAATTCTAAGACAATTATAACAAGTGCATTATATGTCAGGCTCATTGTGTAGATTTGTGCTCTTTCCTACTACCCTGTTTCAAGAGAGAGAATCATTTGTGAGCAAGAGTCGATGTTGTTTCGTTAAAAAAATAATTCAGGCCAAGTAATATAATCATTTATTAGGACAGACGTACTGCTTGGCGAGGCTTTTCAGCAAAGCATTGAACAAAACCTTCCATGGGTAGGTCCATGCTCAGGTACACTGTGTGTTACCTGTTCGCTGGGTAGGTAGTCTGTCGTGGTGCACCATAATTCTCTATTTTAGCCCTACCCTGATAAAGTTTTTTTTAATCTTGACTGAAGACCTAAAAGGCAGATGATGCTAAACTGAAAGATCTAGGTAGCAATAGATTATCTGAACTTCCTACGTGCTTGTGAAATCCTTAAAGTCCAGTTCTACTTGGTACTAAATAATTACATCTTGAATGTTGACATTGTTATGATTTAGAATGCTCTCGATTAGCTAAAATGATCGCAAACCAGTAAAATGAAATTTAACTGAGACTAATATCACGTCTTGTAGTTTAGCTCAAACATAAACTGCACAGATGTAATGAAGAACCACAGGAACTGACAACTGTTTGTATCAAAAAGATACAAGTTGGCAACAAACTCGATATAAGCCTGTAGCATATTACCATTGTCAGAGTGCACTTAATGTTGACCATATTCATAGAAATAAACTAAACCGATGATGAAGAGTGCATGATATGTCAGGCTCACTGTGTAGATTTGTGCTCTTTCCTGCTACTCTGTTTTGAGAGAATCATAATAAGGATTGCGTTCAGAGGACAGTGCCCAGTACAGGCAACAATCTGGAAACCATAATATATAATGAACTATTAAAGAAAATGGGAATGTGTAGCCTGGAGAGAGAAAACTTGGAGGATATAATTAGTAGAGGGAAGAATTTTAAGTGGGCCTGGAGGGCATAGCCGTTCCACCGAGAAGGCAGATTTTGGCTGAACGTTAACAAGCTCTTTCTAATAACAATAACAAACTCTTTCAGTAAAGTTGCTCAAAAATAACATGGCCTGGCCGATCACTGGCGATTCCTAAGTAGGGGCGAAGCAGCCACCACCCTGCATTGCACAGGGGCTTTCCTGCACTGGGTGGGCGCTCGTCCGAGCTCCTCTGTGACATCCATTCCAGCTCTGAGATTCTGTGATCTTCTCCCCTCTCCAGGGATGCAGTGGAGTGTGGTGGCCAATGGGAGAGTCAGTGCCACCCCCCGGCAACTTCTCTGGTGGCTGCTCAGCCCAGTGACACTTAGGCCTCTGGGGCAGTGACTCAGAAGACAACCATCCTCTGAGAGAGGGCCGGGTCCTAAGCTGCTGCTTGTGCGTGACTGCACCTGGTATTCTCTTCACGCGAGCGTTCCGTCCGTCCGTCCGTCCGTCCATCCGTCCATCGGGGCAGTCACCCCATGCCCACCAGGCTTTTCCTCTGGGATTCCAGCAGGCGGCATTTGAGGGAGTCAGGGGACAGGACGGCCCCCTCGTTCACTGGGGGCTCTCCTCCAGAGATCTCCTCATGAAGGGATTGTTTTCATTTCCCAGAACTCCCTCTTCCTGGCATGTCGCCCTTGCCTCACACTGTTGTCCCCGCTCCTCCCCTCACTGCGCCTGGTTGGTCTCACTCGTGTTCCAAACACGATGGCTCACTGTGTCCTATCTCAGTCACTGATGTCTCTAAATATGCCTCTTTGCTGTGCCCGCTCGCAGACACTGTGAAGACGCATCCTCCCTGTGCCTGTCTCAGTCAGAGTCGCATTCCAGAAGCACACTTGTCTTGCTTGTTCACATCCGTCTCAGCCATTTTCAAACCACTCACTATCTCATCTCTGTCCCGTTCTGTGCCGGACACTAGTACACATTCCTCCCGGTGTCTGGGTCCAAATGCGTGTCCTCCCAGCCCGTCCCCATGTCAGTCACAGCTTCCGTTTGCTCTTCCTCGTGTCCGGTGTCAGTCTCTCCCTGCAGGATACGCTCCATTTATTCACCATGGAAGAAACTGGGGCAAAGATCTACCTGAAGAAAATGGTCTCTGCAGTGACCTTGGAGGAGAGCAGGGCAGACGGTTTCCCCTGGGTGCTGCGGCCTCAGGGCCCCGGGCTCTGAGCTGCCCGCCTTCCTCTCGAACTAGAGCAGCATCTTCTAGGAGCCTTGGGCAGGGCCGGCGGTATCGTCGTGTTTATTAAAAGACTTTGGAATCTTTCCCACGAGCCTGTGCTGAAGTCCATGGTACCAATTTACAACCCTGGAATCTGGCCTATTGCTACCAAAGAAGAGAACTGTTGGGAGCTCCTACTGCCGACACCTGTCACTCACTGCGATCCCCCAGGTGGAGCAGGCAGGACCAAGCAGTGCCGGGCAGAAAAACAGCGCCTGACTTAAAGTCGGAGGACCCTAATTCCAGCTCTGGCTCTGCTCCTAACATGCTGTGAGGTCTCGATCAGGCCCTTCCCTCCCTGGACCTTATTTTCTACATCTGTCAACTGAAGTTTGGACAAGATCTCTCTTCGTTTCTAGGACAATGAAATGCTGTTGCAGCCGTCTGCTACCTCGAAAAGCCACGGCCGGCCTGCCTTTTGACTGTTTCACAGAAACTAGATGCCTCGTTTGGGCCTTCTAGACCCTTGACCTTGCCAGCTTTGCCCTTCAAATTAACCTGGATGTCTTTCATCCAAAGTTGAGTCCATGGCTCTTGCAAGTTGCCCTGAATGAAGATCCCAGAGAGGTAAATGCCATCATATCGCAGAGCCATAGGAGGTTTTCACTTTGATCTTGGCTGTGATTTGATAGCATCTCAGGACTTTGTTATATTCGCTTTGTTCCCGCTCCTTAAGAAGTGTTCAGCTATCATTTCTGTCGATGTTTACTTTAGTTCTGGAACCAAACGGACAAGAAAAAGACTTTGGAATGAGGAAAAGAAGATTGCCCAAAAACCATCCAAATGCCAAAAGAAAATCCTCTGTCCTGTGAAGACTTAATTTTACTGGGGAGAAAGTCATGCCTTAGGGAAGGGAAAAAGTCTCTAAAGAGAAATGTTATTTAGAACTCTTGAATGCCGTTGAGAAATATTACAGCATGTCAAAGTGCTTCATGTAAGGCTGAGACTCTCACTGGTCAGTGGAGCAGAATCACTGGGGATCTATGCTAGTCAATGATGAAGAAATTTTTTTTAAGTCCTACCTGGCGCCCTCGCTCTGGCTGGACCAACCGCCTGTGCTTTTTCAAGTCTCTGTCCTCCATCGTTACTAGATCGGGGCTTACTAGATTGAGGCAACCACCATTTCGAGGATGATCCTTTTCTAATACAAAGGCGGGGACAGCAGGGTTCTGAGACCCAAGGCCCTGAACCTGGAGGTGAGATGCAAATGATCTGCTCTGATGGCTACCCACGCTTCCCACCGCCTCCGTGAGCACGCGGTAAGGATAGGGGCCGCAGGGGAGCAGCACACGCACCGAATCAATAGTGCTGACTTACTGTGTGACTCAGAACTAATAGCCAGACCTCTCTGGCCTCCGAGAATCTCTCCTGCCTACTTCACAAAGTTGTTGTGGCGATAAATGATTTTCGTGAAAACATTCTGTAAATCATAAAATGCCCTTCTGTATGTTTATCATTACTTTGGATGCTCCTGAGCTCTCGAGGACTAAGAATTTCTTTGCAAAGAGGTGAACCAGTTTAGAGACTGAGCTTCGTATGTTGAAAAATAGTACTGAAGGGGCACCTTTTTTGGAGGATCCAGTCTTCTAGGTCCACCCCTCCTCATTTGGTTACTCCAGGTTGTGCAACACACACAACACTGCAAATTTATATGTCACAAACCTTCTCATTTGAAGGGATTTTTTTATTCTCGAAATAAAGGAGTGGGCGGAGAGAGATAGGGACTAATTTTGGTAAGAATAAGCCTAACTTCCTGTAACTTCAAAGTCACATGGAATAAATTCAAATGCCTTTTTTGCCATGAAATCATTTATTTGGAGAAAAAGGGTTCTCAAAATTATCCCCACCCTATAAATTCAACATAGATATATAAATTCTATGAAAATAACCTCAAATATGGACTAAATTTTATTTTGAGCAGCTGACAAGAATGTTATGAGTCTGCTAAGATACTGAACCAGATAACTTTCGAGATTTTTTCCTAATCTGATAGTCTTTATAAATGATTGTTGGTTATAGTTTAATGATATTTAGCTAACACTTTAATTTTGTTTACATTTTAATAAAGTAGAATTACCAGTGGGGCCACATGTATAGGTATAATGCACTGAGTCCCTTTGTGTAATCGACATGTAAAGTACATGTGTGGCCTGTTATATAGAACATGGAACTTAATTACATAATTTCAAAGGGTTATACATTTTAATGATGGTTGTTATCTTTGGTTATGAAATTGTTAGTTATGCCTATGATTTACTGGAAGCTTAAAGCTTTGAAGGTACTAGGATCCTCAGTTCTAATTTGTTTCTATGAAGAGAACCCTTGGCTTTATGATAATATACTTTTTTGATGCAGTTTCCAGGAATGTGTTCTGGGGAAAACAGGAGCCTGTATAGACTTGTCTTTTTTTCCAATTGATAAATTCTATTTATTGATAAACATGAATAAATTACACATATGTTTATATTTGTGCATTCTGTACATGTTTGTATAAATTATATAAAGAGGGAAATCTTAAGTCTTAAAACTAGTAACTGAATTTTGAATACACAATAAAATACCAAAGCCAACCTCATGCCTCAGTCCCGTGGCGCTTCTTCGTAACCTCGGTAGCACACCCAGCCCAGCCCTCAGGAGCTTTGGGCGTTTGAAGCTGGGGAATATTCTGTCACCAGTGTCTCAGAGTCCCATCAAGGTAAAGCCAGAGCCCAGGACACCTAGATAGTGTGATTCTACCTGTCTGTCTGTCTGCCACCTTCGTCAGGGCCCCAAGCGCTAGGATGTATCTCTCTGACATGGTCATCCCGGGAGCAGAGGGTGGGGAGGGATCCACCCCAGCCATTCTCAGGGCACACGCCATTGGAGCCATTTGAAGTGGCATGGCAGCCATATACCCACAGGTCTTGGATTGAGGTTATTAAGCACGCGCCTCCTTGCTGAAACCTTTTTTGGTGCCATGAGCCACCCAGGAGCTTGGAATCCAGCTCCCTTGTCCTGGGCCCCCTGGGATATTAGGCCTAGCTAGCATGTCAGTGGAATTCAAGCCCCACCACTGGTGAGTATGGAGCAGTGGAAAAACCCCTCTCGGCATTCTGGGCCTGAGTACTTGACCCAGCTATTCTGTTTAACCCTTGGGCCTTCCATCATCTCACATATAAAATGCAGGGGATGCACAAGAGTTAGAATATCAAATCAGAATCTTTTCTTCATACACAAATTTACTTAGAGCCCCATTGCACATGGGCCAAAGTAGGATGGGGGCAGGTGTACCTGGGTCCACCATCTCTACTCATCCAACCCTTCAGGGAGCCTTCTAGGCAGCTTAAAACCCTAAGCAGCTGGACCAGGTACCTCCTCTAAAAGTCTGTGATGGTGCTTGGTTTTCCCTTCTCTTTAGTTTTTTTCTAAAGAATTCTTGAGACCTCTGGGAACTATTTCTCCAGATGCCTTTCCTTAGAATCACACCTATCCACTTATTTATAAAACCTCTTTCTCCATACAAAAAAAAAAAAGCCCGATTTCTGAAACTTCTGTCTGAGAATGACATTCTGAGCCTTCACTCCCTGTGAAGCATCCTGCACTGTGTCCAGGCAGAGAACTAGACCCCAGAAACTCAACTAACCTCTCTTGGGGCAACTGTCCCCTGTCTTGCTTTTTTCCCAAATTGTCTTTCTTCACTTTGGAATAGCATTCCCCCAACCCATCCCAGGGGGAGAACCTAACACTGACTTAGTACTTACTACGTGCTAGGTAGTTTTTATTTGTTATATAGTTTAATTTTATCAACAGTACAAGAATGTTTAGAGAAACAGATAGTTTTTGGACATATACTCCGTGCCAGGGTTTGTCGCCAGAGATTAATTAATAAATAATACTGACAAAGTCTCTGCTCTTCCTTGTCAGACATCAGAAAATGAACAAGGAGACATACATACACGAATTAGATAAGTTTAGATACTCCTAAGTGCTATAAAGAACATGAAAAATAGAGAAGGGACTGGGCTGTTTACGTTATCTGGGATAGTAAGGGCAAGCGTCATAGAATGAGGTCAGCCCTGTGACCTGGGACAAAAATGCTGGAGGGGAGTGAATCATGTGTTGATTGGGGGAGTAGGATGTCAATCAAAGGGAACAGCAAACACAAGACTCTGAGGCGGAAGTGAGCTGGGCTTGTGTGGCTGGTGCTCAGTGAATATCAGGGGAGTGGTATGAGACGAGACCAAAGAAGTAAGTAAAAGCTGATTAGTTACTTCCTATGTGCCAGGCTTGGTGGAAAGTGTTTTATATGAAACCCTACAAGGTAAGTATCATTCTCCCATTGTACAGATGAAGAAACTGAGCTGCACCTCAGAACCTGGAACTTCCCCAAGAACACAGAGATTACCTGGAGCTGGAAATAGGACCCAGACCCTTCCACGCCCAGCCTTTCTCCCCGACACATCACTTGCTGAGGGGACTTGATCCACATGAGCCCCGTTCTCTTTAGCAGCAAGAACCGTCCTTGAAACAGGTGACTTCTCTTCTTGTACATCTCTCCCTCTTTGCCTCTCTTCTTTCTCCATGAGGCGCTGACTGTCTGCAAACAAAGATGCATTTATACAGTGGTTTTTCATTGATTTTTAAATAAGCTAATTCCAGATAGCATCTAATAGAAGTAAAAAAAAAGAAAGAAAAAAAAGAAAGAAAACAATCCTTGGCCAGCCAGAAAGTGGTTTGCTATTAAAACTACTCATTTTTATCAGAAATAAGAGCAATTCAATCTGATTACTTAATCAGTAGATTTTTTTTTTCCCCTGTATTTTCTTATCTCCATTCTGACTGACAACATCCTTCTGCAATTAATATTATCTTTCATCTGGACTGGGACCTCAGGCCCTAAAACCCACTGCAAGCATGCCATTTCCCTGATCAAAACTCTTAACAATTCTTCATTGCCTCCCAAAGTCTGGGCTCCTCATAGTTTTTCTGGGTCTACTGTTTACAGTTTTGCCTGCAAAAGTCTTCACCCCGGCAAAGTAAGCAACACGCTCCGGGTTCCACTCACTTTCTCTCTGCATTTGTACCTCGTGTCTCTTGGTCCTGATTTCTTTCCATTGGGCACACGTCTCCCAGCATTTCTTACAAAGTCTGTCTCGAATGCCACCTTCTACTTGAAGTCTTTTCTGGCCTCTAGGACGGCATGAGATTTTGACCTATTTCAGTCCCCAAAGCACTTTGTCCTTCTCCCTTGACATTTTGCCATGCTTTTCAGGGTAGTTCATTAACCATGCCCTGTCTGAGTGTTCCTACCAGATTTTGAGCTCCTTGAGGACAGGGGCTGATTCCTATTGATCACCTTTTATCTTTTCTCATGCCCGGCTCAGATTTTTGTGTGATGGAGCTGTCCGTAAAGTCATCGAATTTACTTCTTTGGAAGAATTTGGAGCTTTTCATTGTTTACAGAGTCCGCCCCGCACCATCCCACTTAGCTCTTTCAGCCCCCGAACCTCACTGCTGCTCTGCCACTTAATACTCCACCCACTGCAAAAGCTGCAGCCTTCTGATAAGAGAAAAACCTTTCTGTGATGGTTTTGAATAAAATCAAGATGTTTATCATATTTCTTGCAAGTAGCAAAAGGATTAGAGTTTTAAAATACCACTACTTTCCTGATTCATGGCAAGTTTTTTTTTTCATTCTGGGTCCTGTCTATCTATGAAAAGAACTTAAGCTTAAAGGTTTATATTTATAGGATGTGGTGAATCAGACTGAAGTTGTATGAGTTACTTGACGTTGTATAATCCTAGGGAACGTTGATCACCATTCCACCAGTACTGGCATTTATTGAGACAGCACAGAGCACGGGGTGAAAGAAAGAAAGTGTGGGACCAGGCCAAGGATGTGGAATGGACACAGTGAGAGTTGCTCAGGCTGGAGTGTGGTAGAAAATGTTTGAAAAGATGCCAGAAAATGTGTCTTTTCCCTCAGCATCCTTACTAACTTGCTCCATGACTCTGTGCATGTCCCTACCCTTTGCCGGCTTAAGTTTTGCCATCTATAAATTGAGAAGCTTTCTGTGGTTAAGAGCTAGCTTTCTAATTAGATAGATATGGATTTAGATCCAGACTCTACTGATTACTGGTTTTGTGTGACTTCAGGTAAGTCCTTGACGATGTAAGCCTCGGTTTCTTCTTCACGGGAGGGGAACAAGGGCATATCCTCCAGAGTGTGGCTGTGAGGCTTCAGTGGGTTAAAGCTCATTAATAGTGGGGCACAGTCCTTGGCATATAGTAAGCGCTCACTGAAGTGTAGCCGTTACTATCGTCACTCTGGATTCCGTGACATTTGAAATTCCGAAGCTGCACATAGAGTCTTTTGGAAAGGGTGTTGGGGAATCAGGGTGGGGCAGTGGCGAAGGTGGCAGTGGTGGTTTCTATGCCAGTTTTCTACTCTGGACTGGGGCAGGCCATGAACACTATTCAGGAGAAAATGGAGATGGTAGGGATTTGGTTATGGAGTCAGAGAAGATATATGTGATGAGCATGGGCGGGCAGGAAATAGAGTTTAGTTGTCATTTGGTGTCTTGTGTGGGACACCTAAAAAGTCTCTTTATCTTCTCCCGTTCATGAGATTCCTAAGCAATAGTCACACGTAGATATTCTAAGAGGGTTAAAGGACACAAGTTTATGGAACGCCTAAGATCTGTCAGTACTACCTCTACACTTTACGTATCTTAGAACACGTAATCCTCAAAAAAGTATCGACTAGATTGAATCCTAACTTCCCAACTTGCTAGCTGTGTTTCTTCGGGCAAGTTAAGTAACTTCTCTGAGTCTCAGTTTATTTATGAGTCGATAGAGGCATTGGCACTACCTAACTTACGAGGTTGTATACTTTCAATAAAATTGTGTATATGATAGCAATTAGAACACCACCTGGCAGATAATTGGGAGGGTTTTTTTTATTATTATTATTTTCATTGTTAAAATAATAACCCCCATTTTGTGAATAAGTAAAATGAGGCATAAGGAGACCAAGTTTCTGAACCAAGGTCATACAAGTAATAATAAGCAGAGCCAGGATACGAACTTAGATTTGCCTGTCTTGAGAATCTGTACTCTATTTTTCTGCCTGTGTAGAAGGTAAAAGAAGCAATATCATGAAATTTTGACGAGACACTCCCTCTGAAAATAGACGACATTTTATAACACATGTGAGTGTCCTAGTAGACTGAATAGGTAGTCATTAAAACTGATCTGGAGCCTTGGATGAAAGGTCAGACATTATCTGTGTTTTAAAAAACTTGGTTGAGGTCAGATAATTTAATTTCAATCGAGTCTTTCCCAGTGTCGAATGCCAGTAGGGGGTTACGTCATTTCGTTCCAGCCTTAGTCCCCCGAATTGGCACACTAATCATTAGTATATGGTCTTCTTGTCAACAGGGTCCAAATGGAGACCCATATGCTACTGCTTAATGATGACATTCTTGGCCAGAACACAGCCCACCCCACCCTCCACCCCACATTCTTTCCCTAAAGCCTTATACCAATCTCTTTATCATCCTCAGGAACTTGCCATGGAGGAGTCTGTGAGTCATCCGTTACTGAGGCTTTGTGAAAGGGGAGTCGAGCCAGGGTTTCATAATTTCAAGTGCAAAGCCCTTGGCTGGCTGAGCCAAGGTACCATTTCTGGCGAGACCTCTTGTCCCAGCCAGCCAGAGAGTGGGCAGTTGGTCAAGCGGATGTGAGTCAATGGAAGGAACCAAGAAAGAGTAGTCGTATTAGAGTCACCCTTATTACTGCATCTTCTCTCCTCAACACAGCCTTCCGGAACCATTGAGCTTATAAAAGGAAAAGGCCAAAGCCATTGCAGAATTCTGTCTCATCTAATAGTAGCCCTTTCCACAGAGAGCAGTCTCTATTTATTTTCTAATTTCCTGGCATTTATTTGTTATTCAAACCTTCCTATTGCAGCGGATGGTTTCACTTGTGGTAGACTGCATGATGGGGGGAAAAACCCATGAATTCTGATTTCACCTTGAATTCTGTCCTCATCAGCTGGATGACTTCTGGCAAGCCACTAACCCCTTTGGGTTTCAAATTTCTCATGAAAAAAAAAAATGTCCTCACCTACCTCACAGATACCAAATTGTATTTATTCACTTGGCAAAAGTTTTTATGCTGCTAGAGGAGAAATAAGTCAATAAATGTTCATTGGTCTTTTATGACTCCCACATTGATAGGTTAATCAAGATACAGTTTTCTAAAATCTATAGGACTGGGCAACAAATGCTAAGTGTTACTACTACTAGTATTACTATTACTATTATTATTATTATTATTATTATTATTATTAGTTCAGTACTCCAGGTGGTAAGTCATCTCTGATTGCTTTACTTTCTATTCTCTTCCTAAAAAAAGATCTATATCTAGTCTTTCATCTCCAGTTTCACTGACACCTCTTAGAGCTCATTCTCTATCACCTTATATTACATAACTACCACTATCTTCCAATTCTTTTTTCTTTACATCTATATAAATTAATCTGTTCTTTTAATTCACACATATACACAGGACAACTAACAAAAGCAAAAGTAAAGTAACAGACTCCCTCTTAAAATTTTTCATACAATGAAAATTTCCCATATGCAACGACTCTATTTAAAAACGTAAAGTGGTCCCCAGTTGCTCCTTTCTAGGTCATCCTCATGCACAACGCAATGCTTAACTCAGTGAAAAGGGGCCAAGTCCCACTTCCTTTTCCAGCTGTCAGGTCCATATGTGACTTCTCCCTGCTTGTTGCAGCCCACGATCCTTTTCTCCTACCACTTGCCAGTTAGAGCCAAAGCCTAGTACATGGACATCCTCGTCTGTGAAGCCTAATGCAGCCACCCTGGTCTAGGTCCACAGGACTTAATTCCCTGTGGTCACAACCATAATCTCCAAGGGAGGCTGTTCTCAGGCACACATGCAAAAGAGAAACATCCAAACTAGCTATTTTAGCATAAAACTACCAAAAAACAGTACAAAGTGAAAACATCCCTTCTCATCGACAAAGACCTAGGAGTTTACATAGATAATCTCTAGAGATAATAAAATGAAACAACCTTATTAATCATTCTGGGAATGTAGGGAAAATTATCAGTATCATTATTATCCTCATCTTCATTCAGACAAACTTTTATTAAACACCCACTGTGTGCTAGGCATTATGCTAGATGCTAATAATGCAAAAAAAAAAAAAAAGGCTTCATGGCTTGTTATGGCAGTCTCTGTGGGCCTGCCTGACCTTGAGGCTGACGATAAAATGAAATAGACTTTATTGCCTCATTCTGTGGATTTTGCCCTGTTGGCTTCCCTGAGTGCTGGGCACTGCAGTTAGCATTGTCTGGTGATTAATCTTCTAGGCAGAGGTGCAGACCCAGACACCGGTGCCAGTGGGGAACTGGCAAGTTGACATGGGACCCTAAGTGGGTATTTTGAGGATATAACAAAGCATCATGCTGACAGGGGCATCTAGAAAACTTAATACTGATCATTATACACCAGCAAGTTTCTTCTTTCCCTCCTCCTTATCAGGTATAAACTACACTGCAACAATTTTATTGTAGTTCTAACATTCAAGGGATAATAAAACTCTTTGAGAACCTGATAAAATCTATGGCCTTTCGCCTAAAAATCGGGACATATGCATAGAAGTTTTAAATACATTTCCAAGAAGTTCATTGATTCCCTGAAGTAAAATCCCAAGGTTAAAATAAAAATTCCTTCTTTAATGTGAGACTGTCTTAGTGGGTATGATAATATTGACTTGATGATATCACAGAGTTCTTCCTATTGTCCTGTCTCTGGTTAGTGATGAATCTATTTCAAAGTCATAAATACAATCTCCAAGTGCCATTTCTGTCAACAGAATGATTCATTGTAGAGATGATATTTCTTTACATAGCATCTTTATTTTCTCCAAATAGCTCTATGGAAATTATCTCATAAATTATTACAGATTTCCTATGAACTGCATAAAGGAATATGTCATTGCTTCCACTTATAGACTCAAACACAAGGTCCAGAAGAGTTTGAGAAAATAGCTGAGATTTTGTTGAATCACTGAATCCAATCAGAAGTCAGAATTATTTCACTCAATAGAGATTTATGACACGCTTGCTATGTGCCAGGCACTGTCAAACCTCAGGCTGCTATCTTGTCTGCAAGTCTGTTTCAAGAAGAAAAAGCCTATTCTCTTTGGGAATTGACCGTGCTCAGCAAAGCATTCCTAACTCAGTGATGACATCTTACATTTTAACAGCATACACAAAAGCACTAGAGTGTGCGTCGATGAAGTTTCTGGAAGCAGACAAAACAGGATTAGAATCCTGATTTCAGTTCAGCTTCAGTTTCCTTATCTAGAAAACAAAGATTATTTCTAGAGCAAAGGTTATCGAATTACTGTGGGCCAAGTCCAGCTGTCAGACTAGTTCTGTGTGATCCTTGAGCTAAGAATGGTTTCACATTTGTAAAAGAGTGTAAAAACAAATACAAATCGGCAACAACAAAAAACTAAACTAAAAGGAGAAAGAGGAGGAGAAATGCAACGGAGCCTCTATGTGGCCCCCAAACCAAAACATCTAGCCTTTTATGAGACAGTTTGCAGACTCCTATTCTAGAATCAGAATGCCTGGGTTTGAATCCTTGTAGCCTTTTCTTGGTAGTATCATCTTGAGTAAATTGCCCAACTTCTGTAATCTAGTTTTTCTCATATGTCAAGTAAATTATAATAGTACTTATTCCTCATGATGTAAGGATTACATATGTTAATATGCATAAAATGTTGAGACTAGGGACCTATGTACGATAAAGGGTTAAGAAATGTTAGCTATTGTTATTAATATTATTACCATCATCACCAATTCTTTAGAAGACGTTCATGAGTATTAAATGAGATGATGTCTATTAAACACACAACGTGGTGTCCTTCCCATGGCAGGCACTCAATAAATGGCAGCTAACCTCGTTATTATCACCACCATCACCATCATCATTATAGTTTTCAAAGCTCTTTCACATACATCATCTCATTAGAAGTTCCCAACAACCCAGTGGTTGGTGTTATTATCTTCCTCTAATAAATGAGAAACTGAAGCTCAGAGATGTGAAGGGGTAGACACTGAGCCAGGAAGAGGCAGAACATAGGCTCGCGCTAGATTTTGTGTTCTGCACCTCTTTCCACAGCATGTTGCTTCTCCATCAGAACATCTGAGGATCTGTTGTTTGTTAGTTTTCTCCAAATGATAGACTTTGAGTCCCAGGAGCTGACAAGGCAGGCAAACATGACTGCGTTCTTCCCTGGCAGGGCTCTGCAGACAGGAAGCTGGGATAATTGGATTCCAGCCATTCGATCTTAGGACTGCATTTGTAACCAGCCAACTGCTGATGACCAAGCCGAATGGAAAAAGCCCTGACCAAACAAACACAAGCCTCCTGCAGCACTTCATTGTTTATGCTGCAGAGAGTGAAAGTCATCAAGAGCAGCCAACACCCTTCTAATGGTTCCTATCCAAGACAGGGATGGCTTCAGCACGTGCCAGACCTTAGGCTACCGCTGGGCACAAGCGGAGGTTCCTGAAGTAGGGACATGTGAGGTGAGGAGCCAGGGCGCTTTTGAAATCAGAGTGGGTGTGCTCAGATCAGAACCGTATTTTACTTGGTTTTGGCCAAGGGCTGCAACACATTTGAGCAAAATGTGCACTCAGAGTGATGTTTAAAGCATGTCATTAAGATTATAGTGATACAGCATTAGAGTGAGTTGATGACTATAAAAATAGGTAATGTTTTAAAGTTCGCTCATGAAAGGAGTCTCTCTCATTTCCAACCAACTGCATGCAGCTTAAATCGACTTTAGCTCAGGTTATTTTAAGGCAGTAGATTCCAACAGACTCTGTCGTTGGGCAGTATGTAAAGTAGTTTTTCCTAGTATTGTTGTTGTAAAGATAATGAAAAGTACCCCTAAGAAGCTTCAGCTTTGACTGGATGTGTAGAGCAGAATGAATGGAAGTGCGCTTTGCACTAGGGATTCAAAGCTAGGGGTTCGTTACACTGTGGGAAGCTACTGATCTGCCTCTGACTACGGCAGTCAACTGTGACTCGTTCCTCAGCTGTTGTCCAGGACACAGAGCGGTCAGTCTGAAGAAGGCGAGAGAAGACACCCAGTGGGTCCCTGTGTTGGGCCAGATGTAGTCTTCTTTCTGAGCCTATGGCATGTGATTCTAAGGTGTTAACTCAATGTTTGTGGATAAGACCCTTTTAAGCAGCAAAGAGTTCTTCCAACAATAACTAGGGTGGAGCTAATCAGAAAAGCCAAGATTCTTAGAATGTCCAAGCAGGTTGCAGGAGCTCTCCTGGTGTTTGAAGCACTCTGAGCCTTTACTCTAGGATCCTTGCTCTCTGCCGGCCTCTTCCCTCTGTCTGCCACTAAGCCTTGCCTCTTGGCTTTGAGTTTTCCTAAACACCTGCTTCCAGGTGTTAGCTAACCAGCAACCAATCTCCGGCCTGTCACATCACTGTCCAAACAACAGCCAAAGCAGCCTAAATTATGCTGCTTCCTGGGTCTGTGACCTACTGCAGCTTTGTCCAAGCTGTCAGGCTGAGACCCTGCCTGGACCGAACATGTTTGAACTTAAGGAAGGTAAAGCTGACCAGTTAGCAAGGTCTAGTGTGATCATTTAAAGTCTTCTATATTGTCTGGGCAGGGGAAAGGGGATATGTGACTTCTTTACCATTCAAACCCTCACAATGCCAACCTCTTGAGTTTGTGGTGAGTAAAAAATAAAATAATCAATGCCAAAGGGCTTTGTAAGATCATGGTCTACAATACAAATGTAAGGAACAGTCTCTGTGTATAAAAACATAGCTTCAGCTGGGTGTGGTTTTATATGAGCTCTCTAGCCAGTGAAAACGCAAACAGACAGAGGTCACAGGAAAACTATACCGTTAATTCGACAAGATTGATATGGACAGGGGATAAGGCCTTTAATACAAATTTTTAGATCTTTGAAAATCTAAATTTTTATTTTATATTAATGCGTTAAGTTACCCATTACTTCAATGTATAGCATCAATTACATCTCCCATTTTTAAGTGTAGTGCAGTGCCAAAAAGTTTGTAAGCATTATATCTTCTGAGATTTTCATAAGAAAAATCGCTGGGATTTTTTTTTTGCCAGGATTTGCTCACTACTTTCAGACATGTGTATAACTTACCTACATGTTGCACTCTCAAAAGTTCACTCATTAGACTCTTTTAAGGTTCATATCCAAGGAAAACAATATTGTTACTAGCGTTTAAAAGCAAATGTATAAATAAATATGTAAGAGTAGTTAAATTTTCAATTAAATCGTAAAACATAATAAAACAATCTCTGTGTGATTGTGTGTGCGCACACACGTACCGAGTAGTAGTTATTATGTATGTGATATGTATAATAGTTTACAACCGTGTTATCCCGGGTGTAATCCCAGCCCCACAGGAACACTTGGAACCACTGAGTGGTGAGTGGAGTGCTCTCGGCTCCTCTTGCACCAAAATGCCTCTTGTCCCCCAGCGTCTGAGTGGCCGGAGAATGTCTGATTTCCAGGAAAGCATGTCGTGCAAACAGATGCCCAGATATTTAAATCTTCAACTGATATTTAAATCTTCAACTTATAGCCCACTGAAAGTATCTGAGTTGCTTTCTTAAATTTACACGCCAGCATATGAATGATCAAAATTGGCAATTTTCACAAAATATACATGGTGTTCAGATGACAGCCTTTAGAGAGTTTTGTTCGTCAAGGATACCAAGGCCTCTCCTCGGGCTGATGAAGGACTGGTTGAAGGAAGAAAAAGTCGGAGGGCCAAGTCACCGTTTAATCACATAATAGACTTGAATTGTGCTAGCTAACATTTAATGGGTGCACGCCGGGCACGACGAACGATGGGGAGTATGCCTTGCTTCAGTTTACATCTACCCTGACTCACTCAGGGAGGTCCTGTCGTTATTTCTTTGAGGAAGGTGGGGCATAGGAAAGAGCCAGGTGTCAAGGCTGTCAGGTAATGAAGCCGAGATTAGAATTCTGGACTCTTGACTCTGAACCACCATTGCCGAGCTCATGGTCAGTAAAATCCCTAACTGAGCTAGGTGAGTAAGTCACGGTTTCTACTCGCAAGAGGCTTATAATTTATCAGGGAACAAACTATTTAAAATGCATGTGCAGGTTACATTTAATAAGCTACGTCAAGGGCTGTCACAAGGCTGCTTATGTTGTCAAATAAATTATAGAGGCAGAAAGTGCTTATGTGTATATAAAAGAGGGACAGGGAATATCGCATTTTGAGATGGTCAGAGAGGGCTGGATGGGGAGAATGGCCATATCCACCCAACTATATTTTAAAGATTCTTCGACACAGATATATCGTAGGAGATTAGCTAAAGAAGAGAGAAGAGAGCCAAAGAAGGTATGGTCTGTGCTTTTTAACTTTATGGAATTATTTGAATTATATTGCCCTTAAAAATCCCAATTCCAAGGTCCTGGCTTTCCGCCTGGCCTCTTGTCTCATCTGAAGTGGAACTTGATGTTTGGATGCGTGAGGAAGTCGGCAGAGTTAGGACAGCCTTTTAGGACCTGGAGCCCTGCAGGCGTGGAGGGGATATTTGGATGCAGTTTCTTAATGCAGGAGTTCGGGGCGGGGGATGGTCTCTGGGAAACATGAGGGAGCCATGGATGGCTCTTCTTTCTTAGAATGGGACCCAAAGCTCGAGAAGAAAAGAGCCTCATTGCTTGCCTGACCCAGAATATGACTTTGGGCGGGGGAGGGGGAGGTGCACAGGAAGCTAAGGCTTTTAAAAGGAAGGCTCGTTCAGAATTTAAAGGTGTGTGCTTCTGAGTCAGAGGGCCCTGGGGTCGAGTGATGGTATTCCTTCTTACACACTAGCTTATCCCTGTCATACTGCATCTAAGCTTCAGGATCCTCATTAGAAAATGGTGTTAATAATACCTACCCCACAAAGCTGACTGAATACTATATGGGATATTGTATGTGGGGCTATTATATATGAGAATATTATATAGGATAGTTCATGTAAGGAATGCAGGATGGGGCCTGGCTAGCGACAAAGAAGAGGAGAAGGAGGGTGGCTTCCTGTTTGAACCTTGGCCGTGACCCCATGAATGGTTAACTCAGAACACTTGGTTTACGCTCTGACTTAGCTGCTAACTCGTTGGGTGTCATTGGACAGGTAACTTTCTTCTCTGTGCCTCTTCTTTTATTGGTAAATTAAGATAGTGATCTGTGGTATGAACCTGCCAGGTTGTTGAGACTCAAATGAGATATTAGCTGTAAAAGTGTTTTTTATTTTTCTATTTAAGTATATATTTAATCAATATAAATAAATTATAATGTTCATTTTATTGGTTAGAATTCTTTGGTTCCTGAAAACTGAAGACTGTAAGATTTGAAATGAGACACATCTGAGTTTGGATTCACATTCTGTCATTTGCTAGAATTTGAATACAACTTGACATCTCTAAGCCTGTTTTGTTATCTGTAAGACGTGGACAATCACACCGTGTTTTAGGGGGTTAGTGATGACTCAACATATACATCTAATGTCTTTTTAGACATACAGTGTGGTATAACCATGTCGTGCAATAATTATGCTCCCACCCTACCCCTCCCCACCATTACGAACTTTGAGGCTGCTAGAATGCTCATTTGGGCTAAGGTCTCCTGTCCACTAACCTCTGCGTTTTCTTTCTTTTTCCTTTCTCCGCTTCTGCTTGGCTCTCCTTCATCTGTGGCTGTTTTCTGTTTCAACTAAAAGTGGCTGTTCCTCTGTCTCCAGCTTCTTCCTGCTCTTCTGCAATAGACCAGTCTCCGTCTAACTCTGAGCGTGTCCTGTAAGTCTGCCACTGTGTTATGAGTCTGTCTATATCTGCCAACTTGCATCTTCCCACAAAATGTCCTTGGATCCTGCGTGTTCTCCTGTCCTCACTGGGCCAGGTTGAGTCCAATGGATACATCACCTAGAGTTGTTGGCAGAGACCCACCAAGCCCAGAGTTCCTTCTGGACCTTGCTTGCTATTGATCTGAAAGCCAAGGATTCCTATAATTTGGGAGCTTTACTTTATTTTCTATTCGTTAATTTTTAAATTTCGTTTTGGGCTTCTTCCCAAGTCCTCTGGGTGGAGCTAAGTTTAGCCGGCGTAGTCGCGGTCCTCAGTGGTGCTCTCATCCGGGTTATCCCAGGACCCAGTTTATCTCGTATCTCACTGGTATAACTGGTGAATTTCTTCATCTCTTTCAGACAAACTATTGTGATGGAATCCCGGTGTTGTTGTTGTTGTTGTTGTTGTTTTAAGCCTTTTAAATTTTTAAAAAATCTTTTATTTTGAAACACATTTCCATCTATGGAAGAACAGCACAGAGCACCCTGCAAAGTTTTCACGCAGCTTCCCTGATGCAAGCTTCATGCATAACAGCGGCACATTTATCGCAGCTGGAAAATTAGCATTTAACCCGATACTATTAACTGAACTACAGGCTTTATTTGGATTCCCCCAGTACCAAATCAGATTCTGAGTACCTTTGTTCAAAGTTATTATTTTGAACTTCCATTATTTGTTATCCTACAGTAATGCCCTTGAGAGATGTTTGAAATATTTTCCTCTTCATTCAATAGCCCCTGTGGAGTTAGCTGTGTTGATTTTTGCCGACTTTCTTTTCTCTTTGCGCACATCGACTGTCACTTTTTCTGTAATCACCGCGTCTACCACCAGCATGGCTTGTCTCCCTTTTAGTTCTCTCATCTGGTTTCCAGTCTCTGCTCTGCTGGGTTTTGAAGAACCAAGCTTTGTACAGCTCTATGCAAACTAAGTTTAAATACCTCGGAGTGAAAAACTGAGGAAGGCCACAAGAAAAGTCCACACCTTCCTGATGACTCCTCTCGTGATTCAGAGACCCTGAAAAAGAACAAACAAACAAACAAAAACACCTCCGTGCATTTCCGGATAGTTAAGGACACCAGGTGCCTGACCCTGGGATAAGTGAAGTGTTGCTAGCAAAAGACTCACCTAAACACACACATACACACACCTCTCTGCTGATTTTCTCTTGGTGGCTCAGCTTCTCCTAAATTAATAGCTTAAGGGCAAAAAGTTATATCCTCACAACCCAAACTGTGTTTTTTCTCCTCTCATACACATTCTTTCTTTGACTCCTTGAGACCCCTTGCTTGCTTGGGCTGCCATAACAAAATACCATAGATGGGGGAGAGGAAGGTTAAGCAATAGACATTTATTTCTCACAGTTTTAGAGGCCGGGAAGTTCAAGATCAAGGTGCCGGCACATTCACTTCCTGGTGAGAATCTTCTTCCTGTCTTGGAAACAGACACCTTCTCGTTGTATCTTCTCCTGGTGGAGCTGGAGTTGGGCCATGCAAACACTCTACTGTGGTCTCTTCCTCTTCTTGTAAGGATACTAATCTCATCAGGAGGGGCCCGCCACGTAGCATATACTCAGAGCAGTCGTTATCTTTCAAAGTGTGCCACTCCGTGCTCTTCCCCGGCTCTGCGCCTTTTCCTAGCCCGTGCCGTGCCTCTCCTGACCTCACTGCCCCTGTGTGCAATCCATCGACAGGTCCCGTCAGGTCTGCCTTCTAAATATATCCTGAATCTGACTACTTCCCAACACCTCCACCACTACCATCCTACATCTCTGAGCCACCGACATCTCTGGATACCTTGAAAATCACCTGTAGCATGCAAACTAATGGCTATCTAAAGAGGTCCGCATCCCTATTCCCAAAATCGGTGACTTTATTACCTTAGATGGCAAAAGAGACTTTGTAGCTGTGATTAAGCGATTCATCTTGAGATGGGGAGGTGATCCTGGATTATCCAGGTGGGCCCACTGTAATCACAAGCATCCTTATAATAGAGAGGCCAGAGGCTTAGAGTCAGAGGAGATGTGATGATGGAGGTCAGAGGTCAGAGCACTGAGGCCATAGACCAAGGAATGTGTGCAGCCTCTAGAAGCTGGGAAAGAAAAGGAATGGGATTCTCCCCTAGAGACTCCAGAAAGAGTGCAGCTCAGCCCAACACCTTGACTTCAGCCCCTTGAAACCCCTTTTGAACTTTTCACCTCTACAGCTGTATTAAGATGATACATTTGTGCTCTTTTAAGCCAGTAAGCTTGTGATCATTTGTTCCAGCAGCAATAGGAAGCTAATACACCTAATTTGCCTCTGAGTCCCCACTCTAACCCCCTCCAGTCCTTAGCATGGTGAGCCTCGCTGAGTCTTAACCCTCATCTTAGACTGGGGTGCCCCTGGTTCTGCTCCCACAGCACCCCTCTCCCCCACAACAGGGGTCTTTGCACTTGCTACCTTTTTGCCTGCATCCTCCTCTTCTTTGCGTGGTTAACCTCTACCCATTTTTCAGTTCTCATCTCCGTCACTTCCTCAGTCACACTACCTTGACACACTAACCTCGGCCACATCCCCCGTGACATGCTCTCACAGCACCACCAAACGCCTCTCCTCCCTAACACTTCTCATGGCTGTGCTTTCGCATCTAACGGTGGGTCTCCCACGGTACACTGTGAGGCCCATGAGGACAGGGGCTGCGGAGGTCTTTCTCACTGTCCTGACAGCCCCAGGACATGGCACAGTGCCTGGACTGTGGCAGGCACTCAAAATATGTTTTTAAACAAGTAAGTGCCTGAATGTATAAATGCCTAGGATTTGAAAGGCTCTTTCTTCCCTGAACATCCAGAAAACACCAAGTGTGAGATTCTTGTTTCCAGGCGATGGGGCTCCAGCTTCCGTAAAACTCTGCCTTAAGGTTGAATCTCTTTAAACCCATGCACCTTATATTTTAATAATTAAAACACTTTCCTATAAGGGCCCCTGTGTGAGCACTGCGTTGCGGTGAAGGGCTAGGGTTGTATGAAATACAATCTAATTATTTCCTTATAATGCCAGGCTGAACAGGCGGGGGGCGGGGCAAGTAGGAGAAGTGTGGTGGCTATTATTATGCCGCTAATTGCTGCATGCAGGCTGCTTTAAGTGCGATGCTAATTGCTCAGTGAATGAATTGTAGACTCAGGTAATTACCAAACCTAATGGGGCTCCCGTCATGTTTGAGTAAATTAAAGCAAAAGGGGAGGCAACCCAGCTTGAAAGGAGCTGCCTCCTGCCTTGCTGTTGCTTGGGAAACAGCAGACAGTTTTCATTTGGACTTGACATTGCCCAGGTACACTCACACATCTGGACTCTGCTTTCCACCAGTGCAGCTGTAAGACTGCAAGTAAGATCTTAACACCAAAAAAAGCTGGAAAACTTGGGCCACTCCGGACAGAAGACAGCCTCTCTCTGGGCCTGTTTCTTTCTCTGTAAAGCCATCTTGAAGGTTTCTTTCAGCCTGATGATCAACTGCTAAGTGAACAAACATCTAATCAATTTCTAAGGCCTGGATTTCCGCACTGATTCAGCAATAAAGTACTGGTTTCAAATCATACCTCAATCATTAAATAGCAACGGTACTAACAGACATTTATGGAGAGCTGATACTAGTTGGCTGGTACTATTCTAAGCATTTTACGTGCATTATGTCACGTAATGCCCACAACTACCCAGAATATCTGGAGTCATCATGGAGCTAGTCTGTGCCACAGCCAGGCTTTCAACCCAGGCATTCTGCCTCAAGAGCCTGTATTCTTAACTATTTCATACGTAACTAATTCTTCAACCTTGGTAAAGTTACACTTTCTGAACCTTGGTTTCTTTAACAGTGAGATTCCCACACCCACTCTCTCTCGAGCTGTTTGCTAAGCCCCTTACAGATGTTAACTTTATTGTCACAACAAAGCTGAGAGGTTGGCGGAGTCCATTTATTTGACCAGGTCACACAACTAGTAAATGGTAGAGTCAGGACTTTACTGCTATTCTGTTTGCCTGCAGTAACATGTGCTTTCTTTTTCCCAGTATTCCTCCAATTGAGGATGTGCAGATCCCCATGAATATGCCCATAGACTTCTGGGGGTTCATGGACCCTAGTTAGAGAAACACTTTGTAAAGTTAGCCACTGTCGCTGCAGTACCAGGGTGGACCTGAATGTGACCGGAGTTCACAAGGCAATGTGAGTTTGTAAGGTGGGCATCCAGAGGATCTCAAGTCTGCTCACATTATTTATTTACTATCAAAGTGAGAATACCAGATTAAAAAGTATCTCATGGAGACTTAGGAATACTTAAGCCCAGGGAATATCTCTGCAGGCCACACTCCATTAGAGACACACTGTCTTCTACTAGAGTCCCGCCAAGGAAATCTCAGACTAGTTTTTTCTTTCTGCGTGTATCTCTACCATACCGTGGTGACAGAACCCACCCAAATGGTATAACTAGAAAACGTGTTTGTCCGCTCACCCCCAGCTCTAACAAGAGCTGCCGCCTTTCAACTGCCCTCTGGATAAAGAGAACTTCCACCCGGAATATCCGCTCCAGTCCACACCTCTTCCTGAACAACTCACTCATTAGCACAGGAGAAGTAGACACTTAGGAGGGATGTGTGAAAAGCTACTATAGAGATAGGCCTGCATTTCATGGCAGTGCATCTTACGCGATCAGAAATATCAATTTGGCTCCTCGAGGTCTCTCAGTCTTGGCACAATTGACATTTTGGGCCAGACTGTTCTTTGTCATGGGAGACTGTGCTGCATATTGGACAATGTTTAGCAGCATCCCTAGTCTCTACCCACTAGATGCCAATAACACCGTTCCTGCCAAGACCACCAGAAATGCCTCCTCAGTGTCCCTGTTGAGACCCACTATTCTAAACGTACACCTTGTCCGTGAGCTGTGTGAGGACCAGGTATGCACGTAGGTGTTGGGCATCAGATGGGCTGTTTGATTGGCTGTATCTTCACATGTTACCTGTTTTTCCTTGGGCAAGTCACTAAAGTTATGTGTCATTTTGCTTAACTGAAAAATGAACATACTGCTATCTCTTAACTGAAAAATGAACATACTACTATCATAGGGCTGTTGTGAAGATTAAATAAGGTATTTCCTGGAAAAGGTTTAGTACAATCTTAGTCTACACTGACCAATCAATACAAGTCAGCAATAAATTATTACAATTCAAAGCAAAGCATTAATGTAATTCATGACAAACCACCACCTTGTCAACATGCGATGCCAAATAATGGACTAGTGTGTGTGTGTGTGTGTGCGCGCGCGCACGTGTGTGTGCACACTTGTGTTACTGTATGTGCTCACACCAGCCTCAGGGAAGTGAGTGGTGATGATGCTTCTAGACTCTCTGAAAATTTTATTAGAATGACTGCCAGATGCCAGAATCTGGGTTACTGATGACAAGATCCACTTGCAACCAAGACTGATTTGAATGCATTTAACATATTGAGTACAACTGTGCAATATTGCAGAAAAAGAATAAACACTTGTCAAATAGTCAGTTTCACTGTGCTGCTCAGAGTCAACTTGCTGTTTGATTCATCTAATAGTTTTACTGTTCCAAATGTCGCCAAAAGGAATCAAAGGAACAAATCCAGTTATACTGTCTTTCAGACTCTGGGTGGTTCAGTAATCTCCCTCAGCCCCTTGATGTTGCTGAACTTGGGATCACCCTAGTAGAGGGAACATAGCATATGCAGGGGTAGCTTGAGGTGCTTCATAGGGTCCATTCTGTTGAGTGACAAGAGAGCCTCAGGCCTTGCTGGCGGAAAAGAAATCAGAGTTCTAGTCCCAGCTCCGTCACTCGCTGTCGGCACAACCCTGCTCCTGCTGTTCCCTCCAGGCCTTCAGTTCCTCACCTTTAAAATGAGCAATTTGGATGCGTTTCTTTGGACTTTCCTGTCAATGAGGTATCACCCATCCAGCCCCACCTCAGCACGCTCTCAGAAGCATGCAGTAGACCGGAAATCAGGAAGGGCCGGAGCGCTCTCTTTGGTGTATATGAAGGATGTCTGTTGAATTCTTATGCTTCCTTTCTTTTCTCCCTAGGTACACAGTTCTTCACAGCGGACATCACCTGGAACTCGAGAAACTGCCCATACACAATGACCCGGAATCCTTGGAATCGTGCTTCTGATTGAGGATGCCGTTCACAACTAAGCCATTCATTCCCATGCGTGTCTGCCTGAACGGGACACCTGCCCCTCTCCTGACCCTCGTCACCACCAGGGAGGCGCGAGACAGTGGGGCCCAGGGCCCTGGGAAGGTACACGGAGACCGGTGTCGGACAGGACCCGAGGCCAGAGTGTGGAGGCTCTCAGAGCTGAGAAGAAACTTCAGGCATCGTCAGATCCAGCCTCGTGCCCAACGCAAGAGCCGCGTCCTCCACAGCATCCCTGGAAGTTGGTCAGTCTCTGCTCACACACATCCAGAGACAGGAGCTCACTACCTCCTAATGCAGTTCCTGCTGTCGTGGGGAAGCTTTAGTCATAAGGAAGTTCTTTCCTTTGCTGGAACACACATCTGTCATTGCTCCAGCTCCCATCTGCGGCCGTGCCGTTGGCCCCCTCTTCCCCGTGAGAGCCTTTAGATATTAGAAGACAATGATCTGCCACCTACTCACCTTTTGATTCTTCTTTCTAAACTAAACAGCTCCAGTTTTCTCTTTATTCTGCCATCTGCTTCTGGATGTGCTTTGATGGGTGAATTAATCAAGGCTCTTTAATGAGATTAGGTTGATATCAACGCCAAGGGGTCCATCCAGAAGCAAGGAAGTGAAGCATCAATATTTTTTTTCAGTTTATAGACATGAACATTTTTCTTTTCTTTTTTCTTAGGTATAGACTTTAGAAACTCTGCTTAGGTTTTGGTTTCGGATCCATTTACCAAAAAGCATCTTTATAGCCAGTCTGATACGTGCGTGTGTTTAAAGGTGACATTTTCTCATTGGCACGCCGGCTTTGAGGTCACTTGGACTGGATCTTGATTCACTTTCCTCCCACGATGATGGGGAAGGGTAACTGGGTTGCTGCCATCAGACGCCTTTCAGGGGCTTGCAGGGGCCTGTGCTGAGGTGGGGCCTGGCTGCAGGCAGGGCAGGCCACTCCTGAGCAAAGACAGAACCTCAGACCAACTTTCTCGGGTCACTTCATCACTCCCCTGCCTGGGAAGCTCCTGGCGCTACCATTTTTCTGCATCTCTTACCAGCACATCCTTTCCCCCCAAGCCCCTAAAAAGATGCTTCCTTGATGTCGAAGCTATCACCAAATTACTTTATCTTGGGGGTGATTATCCCCTCAAGTTGAGCTTCTAAGGATAAATTTTTTCAGTTGTTTTTCTTTTGGCTGCTGATAAAAACCCTATTGAAAGGATTGATTGCTAGTCCTTATGGGGAAGCCTAGGAAATAGACTCTGGGCGGTGGTGGGATGCATATGTCACACAACCTACAGGACAAAGACGTGCCAGAAATTTCTAACCTCACCAGTTCTCTTCGCCCTTCCGCTTGTTCCGTTGACCCTTCTTTCCTTCCTGAGAAGCCACGATTGCCTCCTTATCACCTATTCCATTCACGAGGGCAGAACCCATTACCTCTTTTTCTTCTCTCTGTCCCCAGATATGGTGAGAAGGATGGTCAGACTCTACATATGACTAGTCCTATGGGTTTAGCACCAAAAGTCCCACATCACAGGAAACTCATGCGTCTCAGGCAAACGAGGCTGGTTAGTCACCCCACTAACGGCATTTTTTCATGGAAAAAGCAAAGATGAGTGAATTCGGGGGCCCAGGGTTCTCCACACGCTGTCTGAATGTGGTCTCTGTTCTCCTCGAAGCAAACAGAGCTTCTTAGGGAAGGACTAAGACAGAGGCCATAGGAACCATATTGCAGTGAGGGGAAATCAGGTTAGTGCTTTGAGGCAGCTGGTAAACTTTGTTTAATGTCCCCAAGGTCGATAGAATCTACTATTTAATATATGCACGCATACACTCATATATAAATACAGAAGGATTTATTGCCTATGAAGTGCTTCTCTTCCCAGGAGCTCAGCAAACATATCTGCTTATGTAAAATATTATTTCTCAATGGCAGATCTATCATATTAAAAGGCAAATTGGATTCAACAGGGATCCAGAAACTACAACATAGGGGGATCTCCCTATATCATGGGTCCACGTCTTCCGGATTCTTGGACATGCTTCTGTGGGCCAGCCCGTGATTGATGTCTGTAGAGGTCACCAGCAACCTGGACCAGAGAAAGGACAGCAACTATTGCCGTTGTTAAGAAGGTGGCCTCCTTTGCAGAGCGGGCCTCACAGGCAAACTTTGCTGCCTTTTTGGACCAGGGCCGGGGGGATGCGGCTGATGCGCCAAACGCCCACATTGGTGGTTTCCAGGATGGGACCAGACGTGCTCTCTCTGGACAGCAGCTAGCCTGGCATTACTTCAATCTCTGGCTTCTGGGCATCCAGATAATATAGCATGTATGTGAAAGACTCAGAAGGAGAAAACTGAGACCTTGTCCAAGGAAGGAGGAGACCTATATCTCGCCCTCCCCCCTGAGAAGGCCACCCTCTTCCAGGAAGCCTTCAGTGTCAAGAAGAGCCGCTCCTGAGGAGGAGGGGCGTACGCCCGGCCACGTCGGCCAGATTGGCCTCACAATCACTGGCGTGATGGATGCTGAAACCAGACCGTCCCATGCCTGGGATAAAGGAGGTTCACCTGTGCTTCTTCTCAACTTGACTCTCCAGGCTGCAGGACTGTCCAGGTAGAAGCTCTGAAACTTCCCATTCAGCTCACGATCAGCAGCTAGAAAGCAAAAGAGATACAAACCAACTTATTCAGCTAACATCCAAGTATGTGTTTGTTGAAAAATCAGTTCTTTCTGAGATTACACCTTCTCATCTCACCAACATGTCCTCATCATGCTGCTAACTTGCTTTCCTGAGAAAATTGCTGTCTTGCTGGAGAGGAGCGGCGGGCATGGGGGTGGGTGGCGGAGGGGATACAGGGAGGGGCCGGGAGTGGCTATAACTAAATTGCCCTTAACATTGTCTTCACGTAAGAACAAAAGTAATGTCTTCTTGGTGTTCTTCTGCCTACTTACTCTTCTCTTTGGTGTTGTGTTTCTCTTTGGTAAGAGATCAGTATGGGTTTAGTCTTTTTCTCCATTACCCAGCTTTGCCCTGGTCAAAGTCCTTGCTGTAGCAGCTGGTTTGGGATGATGGGGGAAATTTGATGCATTGACCTCTTCTAGCTATAATTCGCAACCTCTTTTCCATCCAATCTAGAACACTGAGGTCGAATATTTGGTTTGAATTTAAACGAATCAGGGCTAGATCTGAAGACTTGTGTCTGGGACACTGTGTCACTTTGGGCCTTACCCAGCACTAGAATCACCTGCCCCATCTACAAAATGGAGACAATCTCTGAGCTGGTAGGATTGTCACGAGCATTTCAACATGCATCATCCAAGGGCCACCGTTAGGATTTCGACCAAATATGTGTCCTGCCAATACTGTTATTTACGTAACATTTTTATTTAAGTCAATTCACATTTTCACTTACATAAATTTATTTTAGGAAGAAACATTATATTGTACTTCAAATAGAAAGTCAGCCTTACTCGCCATAAATAGAAGGCAGCCATGGAGATAAATAAATGACAACAAAACAAGGTTATTAAATTCTAACCAGAAGCCAACGCTCAGAGCTTGCCCAGTGCTTTCATGTTTAAAAGGGTGACGAGTGAGTCTTGGAGAGCAGTAGGGGCACCCCACCTCCCACGAGGGACTCCTTAAGGTAGAAACAGTTGAAAGAAAATTTACCAGGGATGAACTTCCAAATGTTATCAGTTGATGTGATTCAATGACCAGTTGCAGTCCATACTCCTGAGAAATGTAGAGATAAGGGAAGTGAAACTACTTATATTTTTAATTATTATTATATTCAGTTCAGATTAGGTTTCTCCTTTCCCTTTACCCCTTTTTTTTTTAGTTCACCCAGAACATATCTTAGTGAAGATGATGAGGAGGAGGAGGAGGATGATGATGATGATGATACAGCAGTAAGAAGAGAAGCTAACATTTAATGAGCTCCTTTCTGCTAGGCACTGCAGTAAGTGCTCTACATGGATCATCTCATTTAATCCTCATGAAATCCTTACAGGTTCCAAAATGACCTCTGCTTACAGGCGGGCAAACCTCAGCTGACAGAATTGCTGCCTAGCCCAAGGAAACAGACCTGGGAAGTGTAGACTTAAATACGGACACAGAATGTCTGATGCTAAAGCCCCCGATTGTAAACGCATGCAACACTGTTCATTTTCGGGATTTATTTACTCCTGTGTTGGACCCTGTACTAGGAGAGAGCAGTGAACAAGCCAAGCGTGGCCCCTCCCTCATCTCTTGTTGCCTAAGTAAGCATTGCCCTTCCTCTCCCTTGGGACTGGGAGAGGAACTGGGGACATGCCTATTCCAGTGGGAAACTGCCACTCGCTTGCTCTATTGTTTCCTTTCTACTCTCTGAGCCTCAATTTCCATCTTTAAACAATGGAACGGTACAGGCAGTTGATTGATCAGCAGAAAAGGCCCTTCCACACTGATCTTCTGCAGCCTTTTCAGGATTCAGCAGCCTGGAGTCACTGAATGACCAGCAATGGACCCTGAGGATCAGACGTGTGAGCCAAAGGAGAGCTTTAGTCTTGTATACTGCAGACATCACTGGGGCTGCTGCTCCCCAGTAGAAGGCACTTGACTTCCCACATTTTTTAGATGGAACCTGCATACGACGTGGACATGCTCCTGTTGGCCCCATCCGCTCACCACTGCAGGCATTTTGAAGTTTCTCTGTGTGTGGACAGCAAGACCTCTGAGCCTTTCACAGCAGCGTGGCTTGGGGTGGAGCGGGGTGAGGATGGGTAGGGAGACTACTGACTTCGTTTTATAGAAAAGGAAACAGACTCTGTCGGGGAAAGTTATTTGCCCAAGGACACAGAGTGTACAAGGGACAGAAGTCAGGACTGAACACGCTTCAGGTGGCTCCATTCTAACAGAGCGCTTTCTTCCTCCTCTTTCTTAAATATATTTGATTTCTAAATACACAAATTATATATTTTTTGGACTACATAAATGATGGGTTATACAAATAATGTATTTCTGCAATCCATTCTCATTATAAAAAGGTCTAATAATATAGATACAGCAAAATACTCCTTGACTCCAACTCCATCCCACTCCCCCTCCCAAGAAGTAATTGCTCTTATCATCTGACTTATATAATTCAAGAACATGTTCTGTGTATTTATGTGTGTGTGTGTGTGTATGAATGCGCATATAAAAATATACAGTTTCATTTTGTTCCTCTATAGAAAGAAGATGAGGCTGTATACAATAATCTGCAAGTTGCCTTTTTCAACTGTACACCTGCAACATCATTTCCCACCAACGCATGATTCTTCTTCATTCTTTTTAACTGCCGTGCATGCGTTTCATACCATAGGCATTGAGGAGTTTGCAGTGTTGTCTCTTCTACGTTCTAGCTACACCCCATGTCTGAGTGGGGAGTTCGAAGTATCAGAAAACCAGCAGCCTCCTTTTTCTAGGACTGTGCTAACCACATGAAGGTCAGCTGAAGTGGTTTCAAGTTTAAGCAGCAGCAGCAACTCTGACCTGGCAGCTTCCTTGTGGGGAAGGCGGGCCTGCCACTGGCTCCCGGCTTCCTCCCTCCCTTTGAGGGGCTGGGACACTTCGCTGAAGTTTTATAGGCTTTGGAGTCAGACTGCCGGCTTCCTGCTTCCACCATTTCCTAGATTTGTGTTTTTGAGCAGGACATTTAACCTGCTACACCCTAATTTCCCTGACAGTAAAGTCAGGGACATATTGATCAAACATATTTAAAAGTGTTAGTCATGAGAATGTACGGAAAACAGTTGGTAAATGCTTCTAAAAATGCTTTCATAGTATCATTGTGTCCTCTTGATGACCTCACCAGTTCTGCTTTCTGCCATCCTGGTATACGGTTTAAGGAATAGAAGGTTATGGAAAGGGAATTATAGTGGGAGCAATACTACCTCCACGTGCATCACAGTTTCCAGTTTACTGACGGCGCTTGATGAACCTTCACAACTGCCCCATGGGGTGCGTATATTATTCTCTATTAACCATTTACAGATGAGGAAACTGAAGCTCCAGGGTTGGGCTGGTGACCATCTCCAGGTCCCCAGAAGTCATTTGAGGGAGTCAGAATCCAGGTTTCTGAGTCCAAATGCCAAGTCTCTATGACAGCTGTGGTGCCGGCTCTTATTTAGAGAGATCACCTGGCAGCATTATGAGACTTGATTCTCTAAAAGTGACATTAGTTCAGCAATCCTTCCATGAAACATTTCTTAAGGCCTTTTAAAAATGCGCCAGATGCTGCTACACGTGATGGTGACACATAATCGAGTGGATGCACAGGACAACTCCGTTCTCCTTGGTATAGGCAACCCCTCCAGTCTGTAAAATAAGGATGGTTTCTACTTTTTTAAGTGATTGGAAAACGAATTAAAAGGTGTTTTGTGACATGTGAAAATTATGTGAAATTCATGTCTGTGAATAAAGTTTTGTTGTAACACAGCCATGCCCATTTGTCTGTGGTTGCCTTCACGTCACAACGGCAGAGATGAGTAGTTGTCACCATGGAGCCTAAAATATTTACTATCTGGTCCTTTCCAGAAGAAGTGTGCTGACTCCTGCTGTAGGGCAATCACTATCCAACCGTTCACTCCATAGACATTTACCAAATGCCTACTATACCAGGTATCTTCTAAATTCTTTTTTTAGTTCACCACTCTGGGCATATTTAAGATGATTTTAGCGCCCCCTGCTGTACTTCTACTTGTTCTACTGGCATTTCTTGAGACGGTGAGACAAGTTTAGAAAGCAGCGACCTCTGGTGGCTGATCTTATTATTACATCAATTATTTGATCATTTGGTTGGGGTTACAGTGAAAAACCAGATTTGGATAGTTTTTGCTGAGGGTTGGGGGTTCTATATTATTTTGAAATATCTAGAATGTTCTATAATTTGTTTCTTGCCTTTTTACTGATCACGGTTCTAACCTGGAGAGTGGAACATACACTTTTAGTTAAAAGGCAAGTTAGCTGAGTTGAAAACAAGGGAATAGAGATGACCCAATGTAGTACCTAACATTCTTCTTCATGTAATAGGAAGAATTTTAAGTCTTGGAGAAGAGAGAACTTTGAAGAAAGATACCGATTATCATTCACACTATTTTAGTGTTAGGAAACGTTGCTGGTGTCCTTGCATTTCTATGGACATTAAATGAGACAGAGGCAGTCCCATGGGAATTAGGCACTTGGATTCTTGTCCTGCCTAGCTTTAATCAGTCCTTGACCATCGGTGAGCTTTTCACTCTCTAGGCCTCAATTAATTCCCGTAAATGAAGGGGTTGGACTAGATAAGTTCGAAGGGCCCTTATCCCGCATACAAACCATGATTACGCAGTCACGTACTGCTTAACAAGAGGGATATGTTCTGGGAAATGCGTTGTCAGGCAATTTCATCCTTGGGCGAACATCAGAGTGCACGTACACAAACGCAGGTGGTATAGCCACTACTGTGATTGTGCAAGCTATACTTTTATATGACTGACAGCACAGTAGGTTCAATTATACCAGCATCACCACAAACGTAATTGTTTTGTGCTGGTTTCAGCCTATCAGTAACTAACATTTTGGTTGGACTGTCCTTAATGGTGTTTATGATTGCAAGACACCTTTCAGCAATACCCAGCAGGCAAATTTGAAGATAAGGTTTATTACAAGACCTGAAAACTACACAGCACACTTGGGGCCATACAGCCAGCTTGAGCGTAAAGAGCAAACACAGGTCTGGGATTCTGCTTTATTGGGGACGAGGGTGGGGGGCTAGGGTTTCCAGGGCTCATTCTTTATTGAATTTAAAACATAAGAACAGGAATTAAGCCTGAGAACAGATATCAAAAATAGCCCAAAGGGTTACTGAAACCAAGATAAAACAAGGAGCTTAGAGTGGGTGCCCAAGGGTAGAGTGGGGTATTGAGGCCTGGCTCCTTTATCTAGTCCTGTAGCAGGCAATGTTTGAGATAGCCTTCTTTGAGATGGATGCCTCTGCCATCACACACTTCCATTACAAAAAAGGAAAAAAAAATTGTTAGGGCTTACCCTACAGTAATGTTGAGCTAAGACTTTATCAGAAGGCTGACATCACTAGGTGACAGAAATGTTTCAGCTTCATTATAATCTTACAGGACTACTGTTATGTAGTCTGTTGTTGACTGAAATGTAGCTTTGCAGCACTGGCTCTATTTGAAAAGAGTTCTTAAGATTTTTCCCCAGACCTTCAGTTTAAGCAATTTCTTGAAGTCACTAAGCTAGCAAGTGGCAGAGCTGTCCCTCAAATACAGGTGTGGCTCTCTAAAGCTCTTTTTTGCTCTTGACCCAATACTCTAAACACTGCATAGCTCGCTGCCGTATCCGGGCAGTTTCTCTCCTTGGGAAAAAACAAAGGCCATCTTCCGATGAGCAGACAGCCTGGGAAATTCTGCTGTATCCAGTGTTCTGTTGTGTAGAGTTCTGCGACATGACCATCTCGCAGCCACAGAACTTTAAAAAAAGGAAAGATCAGAAAGTAGACGGCACTGGGATCTTAGACCTAACTCCACACACTCCTTTTCTGTGTAGTGTTTGCTACTTTTTGAAAAGAGGGATTCAGGTCCAAGGCAAGAAGTTTTTAATAAATTTTTATTTTTATATTCAAGATAAAGCATATACACAATTGAATATGGAAATAAATAACTAGAAATGCTTTGGAAACTTCTCCATTTCCCCTTCAAACTCAGTTTTGTTTTGTTTTTAACTCATGAGTCTTTATTTGATTTTAAGAAGTATGGCAACTATAATACCAAGAAAATAAAGAACCACAATTTTGTACAGAAACATATAGCCACCTCCGACTATAGGGTTTAGTTTGTGTTTTAATAGTAACACAAAAAAAGCACACAAGACACAAAGACTCTTCAACAGATTTACTCAAAACTGCTTCGCTCAAGAAGAAAAAGGCACAGATTTAAGGGGATGACAGTGATTATTAAGAATATAGTAAATGGGGCTCAGCCAAAAAGTGACACTTTATGAACTACGTCAGGAAAAATGAACTCTTTCCAATTATCTGCCTTCATTAAAATGAATTTTTAAATTAACTTGTATAAACATATGATATAAAGTTGGTACTTAGGAAGTGTCTGTATAGTTCCTTTATGTACAAATTTTTGTATACAACGTCAACGTTCCTTATACATCTCCCATATACCAAACGGAGCCAGGGCCTGCAACCGCACACCCCGGGTCCCTGTGGCGCTCTCTGGCAACTGGATGGCCCCAGCCACTTTCTGCTGGAATAGCTGGAAAGCAGGAAGGACCAGTCAAATGTAGTCATCTTCGACTGGCTCTCCGTTGACATCACAATAGTGGATAAAAATTGCCACTACTCGCTGGAACACGCCCTTCTTCATCTGACGCATCTCTGAAATTTCTTCTCCTATCGTTTCCATACAGATGTCTGCGGACAGCTGCCCTTTCCTTCGAGGAGCATAGATGGTGCCTTGCAAATCAGAAAGAAAAGGGGTAACGTATGATTATCAGAACCATTTGATAAGTCGCTCTGAGTAAGCTGGTCCATGAGACATGCCTAAGTACTATAATGTAATGCCACTGATATACGTATAGCTCATGGAAGGGGTCCCCATTGGTTTAGTTACATACCATGTGTGATGCCTAAGACAGCATATGTGGTTAATGGCCTGAGATGAAAATACACCAGAGATCAATTACATATATGTACATGTGGTTTTTGAAATCCATTTCCTTATATTTTTAAAGTAATTTTTTACTTCTTAATTACACATTACACAATTACACAATACACTAGTATTGATACACAATACTAGTTTCAGGTATACCGCATAGTGATGGGACATTTATATAATTTACAAAGTGATTACCCCAATAAACCTAGTACCCACCTGACATCATACATAATTACAATATTACTGATTATATTCCCTATCCTATACTTTACGTCCCCATGACTATTTTGTAACTATCAATTTGTACATCTTAATCCCTTCCCCTTTTACATCCATTCCTCCAACCCCCACCTCTCCGGCAACCACCAAAATGTTCTCTGTATCTATGAGCTTGTTTTTGTTTGTTCATTTATTTTGTTTTTTAGATTCCACATATAAGTGAAATCATATTCTATTTGTCCCTCTCTGTCTGACTCATTTCCCCCAGCATAACATCCTCTATTTAGGTCCATCCACATCACCATAGAAGGCAAGATTTCATTCCTTTTCATGGCTAATATTCCACCATATATATATACACTACTTTGTCTTTATCCATTCATCGACTGATAGGCACGTAGGCTGCTTCCATCTCTTGGCGATTATAAATAGTGCTGCAGTGAATATATGGATGCATATATGTCTTCTCAAATTAAGTGTTCTGGTTTTCTTCAGATAAATACCCAGAAGTGGGATTACTGGGTCCTTCTTTGTAACAATACAGCCTTTGTTTTAAACTCATTTTGTCTGGTGTAAGTATTGTTACTTTAGCTTTTTCTTTTTTTCATTTCCATTTGCATGAATTATCTTTTCCATCCTTTTACTTTTGGTCTGTGTCTTTTGATCTGAAGTGAGTCTCTTGTAGGCAGCACATGAATGGGTCTTGTTTTCTTATCTATTCAATCACTCTAGGTCTTTTGACTGGAGCAGTTAATCCATTTACACTTTGACACATATAGTTATTGCCATTTTATTATTTATATTTTTAATTTTTTCTTCTTAAAAATAGTCCCTTTAACATTTCTTGTATATTGGTCTGGTGGTGATGAACTCCTTTAGCTTCTTCTTGTCTGAGAAGCTCTTCATCTGTCCTTAAGAGTCTAAATGACAGCTTTGCTGGATAGAGTAATCTTGATTGTAGGTCCTTGCTTTTCATCACTTTGAATATTTTGTGCTAATCTATTCTGTCCCAGAAAGTTTCTGTTGAGAAATTAGCTGACAGTCTTATGGGAAATCTCCCTGCAGGTAACTAATGGCTTTTCTTGTGCTCCTTTTAAGATTCTCTGTCTTTAACCTCTGGAATTTTAATTATGCTGTGTCTTGGTGTGGGCCTCTGGATTCACCTTGTCTGGGACTGTGTTTCCAGGGCTTGTATGTCTATTTCCTTCACCAGGTTGGGGAAGTTATCGATCATTATTTCTTCAAATAGGTTTGCAATTCCTTGTTCTCTCTTCTTCTGGCACCCCTATGATGCAAATGTTGGTGTGCTTGATGTTGTCCCAGAGGCCCCTTAAACTATCCTCATTTTGGATTTTTTCTTTTTGCTGTTCCAATTGTATTCTGCTATCTTTATTTTCTAAATCACTGATTCAATCCTCCGCTTCATCTAATTTACTGTTGACTCCTATAATGTATTCTTCATTTCAGTTACTGTCTTCATTTCTGACTGGTTCTTTCCTCTACCTCCACTTTTATGTTTCCTATTTCTTTGCTGAAGTTCCGCTGAGATCACTGAGCATCCTTTTAATTAGTGTTTCAAACTCTGCATCTGGTAGACTGCTTGTCTCGATTTTGTTCGGTTCTTTTTCTGGAGCCGTGTTCTATTCTTCCACTTGAGACATGTTCTTTTTACTCCTCATTTTGGTTGCCTCTGTGTTTGTTATTATGTATTAGGTATAACTCTGCTATTATCTCCTGGTCTTAGTAGAGTGGCCTTATGTAGTAAGTGTCCTGTGGGGCTCAGTGACGCAGTCACCCTGGTCTCCTGAGCTGGGCGTTCCAGGTGTGTGTCCCTTGTGTGGGTTGCGTGTGCTCTCCTATTTGTAGCAGAGCCTTGATTGCTGACAACACATAAATGGGAGGGACTGACCTCCAGGCTGATTAGCTGGAAGACAGGCTGTGACTATGGTGGTTCCCTGAGAGTGAGGCAAACGGTGTTAGGCAGGTTGAAGGAGACTCAGATGTGGTGCCTGCAACTGCACACTGGGAAGGGGGAGGCCTCAACAAAGGAAGAAGGGTGTCTGCCAGCACTTCTGTCTGCAAGCGAACTGCCCCTCCAGCCCTCAAGCTCAGAGCAAGTGAGCCAGTCATTAAGTCTGTGCCCAGGACCTTTAAGAGGAATGCCTGGAACTCCAGCCGCCCTCTGTCTCACTCATCTACAATCCCTGCTGGTTTTCACAGTAAGATGTTATGAGGACTTCCCTTTCTGGCACTGGGCTGGGATTCCTTCCTCTTCAGGGGGGACCTCCAAAACCGAGATATCCTTCCCGATTTTTAACAGCTACATGTGGGTGTGGGACCAGCCTGTTTAATGTCTCCACCTCTCCCACCAGTCTCGAGGTGGCTTCTTCTGTATGTCCTTAGTTATTAGACTTCTGTTCAGCTGGACCTCAGGCAATTCTCAATGATGGCTATTCTGAAGATTATCTGTAATTCTCATATGGTCATGGAAGGAGGCAAGCACAGTGTTTACCTATTCCGCCATCTTGACCGGCAGCCCCTCATAAAATAGTTTTTAAAAAATATCCTACAAATGGATATTCAAGTGTGCTAACTTAGAACTATATTCAAAATTACCTTCAAGTTTCTCCCCAGGTATCTACACCTAAATCATAAATTCATACATGCTATCCAACAAAAAGCTGCTCATAAGTAGCAAAAAAGAACTGGTATAACTGGAACAAATCTGAAACAATATAGTTGACAATAAGAAGTAACAAATTTATAAACATTTAGGTAATAAAATCTAGGTAGGAAAATCTGTCTGAAGGAATCCTTCCCACCAACCTTCACATATCCCTGGTAGGTCAAGTGACTGTCTATCGTACAAATGTAGAAATGTTTTCTGCAGAGAAGAACCAAACAATAACAGAAAGTAAATAAAAACCTTTATATGGGAAGTGATTTAAAAGCTGCACTGCTCCTAACTCTCAAACAAGATATACGTATCTAACATAGAGGATATACTCAAACTAGAGAATACAAATTAAGTCAGGTCATAATTACTTTCTTCGTCATCTTCAAAATCGTATCTGGCGAAGCTGTTGGGTTCTGCTGCCCGAAGTGATCTCAACCAAGGAAAGTCAGAAATCATTGAATACGGTGCACCATCCACAACACCTGAAAGATGAGGAACAGTGCTACTCATGTGAAAGTAATGACAGGGCCAAACACACAGTATTTTGTAAGACTATAACATGTGATTTCATCCTTCATGGCTGAAAAAGCACTGCACTAGGAGCTATAGATTCCAATTCTAGCTCTGCCATTATTTGGTCACGTGATCTTGGTCATCCTCTGCCTATATATGCAGACAAAGCAAAGGTGCCCTCAAGTCACTTCTAACTCTCAGACTATAGCAAGTTTCAATTTTCTTCTACTTTTTGTGTTTCAACACTGCTTCTGATTATTTTAGGGATCGTAAAGACTCATACAGGAAGAATAGGATTTATATCTGGTTCCTGCTACCTGCAGATATTCAAAACATCCATTATTTTGGTGAATTGTAGGGCTCCCATTTCTATCTTCCCCAAGACATGTCTCTGTATCTAGTTAGTTACAGCTACTTGGATTTCAACCATTTGTAACTGCTCACCTTCTAAAGTATAGATCTCTCTGCCCCAGGGGTACTTGGGGTATTTCTTTAAGTCTTCTTCACTTCGCCTGGCTTCTGGGAAGAATTCATACTTAATGAGCTCTCTGGAAACAAGAAAATAAAATTACAAACTGGAAATAATGTTGGGTTGCGGGGTAGAAAGGAACTAGCAAAACTATGTCTGGCCTAGATTCTAATGAATATTTCGAACTAGTAAGTACCTAATAGAAGAAGAATACCCTCGAACTAGAGAGTATATCTAGTCAGGTCAAATTTACTTCTTTCATTATCTTCAAAATCATACCAGGTAAAAAAAGAAAGCCACTCTCTAATCAAATGTCTTGTGTATATAATGTTTATATAACAAATGCATAAAAAGTCCAATTCTCTGATGATGTAAAGCACTGCAGTTTTTAACTGTATCTTGTCCGTGCCCTAAGGGTGAAGAAACAATGTCAAATGTACATGTACACCAGTTCTTGGAATTCTTCTTGACATTTGAAAGTAAAAGTTACAAATATACATGTAAACTTTTTAGTTTTAAGTCCTTATTCCCTCAAGTTTTTCACTTATGTTCTATTTCTTATGTTTCAGTGCCTGAAAAGCCCAGATGACATTTAAAATAAAGAATAATTACAATTTGTTCCTGGAAGCTCACGCAAGGAGAAATGACTGAGGCAGCCTTCCGGGCCACAGGGCACTTACTGGTTGATGTTGGCTACAGTGTCCATCCAGCTGCGGATGCGCACCTTGTTCCGTACGTTAGGAGGGTTACTGAACTCGTGGATGATGCAGATGTGATAGGGGTAGGGACCACTGAACAGCTTCTGCTCCAGTGTTAGCGTGTCCACCTGTGGAAGATGTTCAAAGAGAGGGCTTGGACCAGGGAAAAGAATGCCTTAGAGCTTGAACGATCTTTCCTGGGGACCTACGTTTTAAAATCTTTGGCTCATTTGAAAATCTGATCTGAAAAGCAAACAGTCACATTCAGTCCTGAACACAGCTTGCCATGCTGGGAGTGAGGCTTAGCAAATTCTCCTGTCTAGCAAGTTCAGTGATTTACATTTCACTGTTATATAAATGCCCACTAAAATGGAGAACCTAGAATCAGGTTAACTGATCCCAGGAATCCACTTCTGAGTATGCTTTTCATAGGTTCAGTGACTGCATCCTAGAACTACTGATGTGTAGTACCATGCACCTGTTCAAACTGGACCACTGCCGATTCCAGCTCCTCGCCCCCTCAGAGCCGTTGTTCACATTGCTTTCTTCTCATACTCTCCTCCTACCTCTACTTATGCAATCCCACTCTGCCATCTCAGTGGCTTTCACGTCTACCTCCTTCTCGGAAAGACAAACTTCTTGAGGGAAGGATGATGTGCTGTGTATTTTTCAGCCTCAATCCATTATAGGCACTCAACAATTTGTCAAAATGATTCTTTTGGGGCCAAGGTCAAATGCTGACTGCTAATGTTGTTTAATATTTCTTTTAAACTTTCTTTTGGCATTAAGCACAGAGTCTTACATACAATGTTTACTCTTTTTTTCCTCCAGTTTTACTGAGAAATTATTGACATACATCACTGTATAAATTTAAGGTGTATAGCATGTTGGTTTGGCATGCAAATATTGTGAAATGATTAACAGAAGAGGTTCAGCTAAAATCTCTGTTCATATAAGTAATAAAATGTTTACTCTTAATTATGAAAATGATAATGGCAGCTATCATGATTGCTAACTACATGCCAGCAACTGTTCTATCACTTCACATGTGTTAATTTAACCATCACAACAGCTATACTTTTCTGTCTCTTCTAATTTTACAGATGAAGAAACTAAGACACAGAAGTTAATATGCCATAGGTCAGTGAACCAGATTTTGAATCAGGCAGTCTGAAACCAGTCCATGCTCTTAACCAGACAACTTCTAATACGTGTGAAAAACGTGCTGAATAACAATTGTGCTCATCATCTAACTTGCTGAAACCCCACAAAAACCTAGCAGAGAAGCACTAATGAAGACTGGCAAAGGCAGTCTAATTTGGTTAAAAGAACTCTGTACAATCTGAAGAATCATCACTATAGGTTGAGCAAATGAATAAATGCCAAGTTCAAAAAGGTTAAAGACTAAGAAAAAAATATACGTCTATCATCAGGAAGGGGCCAAGCTCGGTACCTGCTGCATTGGGCGTAGGTATATGATGCGGTTTCTCTCAGGAGGCATCCGCAGTATCTGGTCTAGTACCTGATCCATGTTCAGTTTTTTGCATTGTGCATAGTCGAATCTGTTTACGATTGGTGCATTTTCCACTTTTAAATGTTTCAGTACCCTGCACCTGGTAGCTACAAAATGAAAACAACGGTCAACTCTACAAATAATTTATACAAAATAAAAGAGCAACACATAGCTTATCTGGAATCATCTTTGGAGGACTGGCACAACTTTTATTAGCATTAAATACTGCAGATGTAATAAACATCTTTAACAAAAGTTACATACTATCATAAAGTACAACTGACAGTTATCAAAATAATTTGAAAATGTGATTCTGTCCTGTTCGAAAGAAGGTGGTCACCCACATGCTAAAAGGGATGTTAAAATACCTTTTCCTATCCGAGATTTTACTGGCAAAAAATCCACGTCCCACAGAATGACTTGCCTAAACACAGGTATTGTTTAGGAAATATTTATTGAAAAGAATAAAGGATGGTAACTATTAAGTTATACCATTCTATGGGTAATGGTTAAATAAACCTGGAATAATTCACATATATTATCTTATATTCACCCAAAGGAAATAAGCAGAATCGATTTTAATTTCTATCATGCGTATAAAGGCAGAACCTTAAAAAAAAAAATCAAAATACCCTGAAATATTTGGATACTTTGGTCTAAAGTTGTACAGTTCAACATGGTAGCCACTAGCCACTTGCAGCTATTTAAGGTTAATTTAACTAGAATGTAATAAAATTAACAATTCAGTTCCTCAAGCAATTAGCCCCAGCTCAAATGTTCAACAGTCACATGCAGCCAGTGGTTACCACATTAAACAGTGCAGACAGACACAGACCAAACAGTTCCATCGCTGCAGAAAGTTCTGGTGAAAGTGCTGGTATGAAACGTGATTAAACAGTTTTCCTGTTGAACATATGAAATGCAGGTGACAAAGTAATTGTGATATATTAAACGCCGCAACAGTACACCAAGTTCAGAAAAATATCTTCTTCCTCTTTTCTTCGTAAAGACATGTTCTGTGACATCTCTGACCCAAAAAGTCTTCATCTTTCTAAGCCATCTTGCCTTGTAACTAACCTTGATGTTTTAACACTAATCAAGTCCCCTGGCTTTCAGACTCATTTTCTCCTTCTGTGACATGACAAGAGAAAGGGGAAGCTGTGATGGGGACAGGAAAGGAGGAAAGAGAGGACTACATGGTGAAAAGGATTCAATAGTTCTCTGCTATAAAACGGACAGGGCTAAGGTCAATTCTAATCTCATTTAGTCATCTCTTCCACCATTAACTTAATCAGCTGGCGTCTAGGGACCACACTACTTATTCAAGGTCCTCTGTCCCAGATCATTTAGTTTAAGGGCAAAAGGCTGGGCCTGATGCCATGTGATCCATCACTAGGTCAGAGAAGATATGAGAAGAATCATTAAGAGTCGAGTGCAGACGTGAAAACCAGCCTGATTCCCAAAGAGCTCAGAGTAGAAGGAGAAATGAGAAGTTAACCAGCAGAATCCAAAGGTTGAGTTAAACCCCAGAACTCAGAGAGCAGAGCGCAGACAGAAAGCTTTTACAGTGCTGCCTGAAGCTTGTCTGCACTACCTGCTGTTACGATCTCTGAGCTTTTGAAGGGCCCCTGTTCTGTTCCAGGAGAAAACTCCAATAGGAGGTAAGTCATTTATTAGATGTTTTAAGACCTCGTTGGTTGGAATGGAGTAAAGTACACTTCCTAAGGGTGAACATGGGGTCTGGGACCCCAGGTTTGGTGTTTTCTAGAATTCAGGAGAGGGTAAGTGTTTAATTCTGTTTTGTTTTGTTCTGTTATTTAATCCTTTCCTTTTAATGAATGGCTCACCCACATGTGTTTGTGTAAATATACCAATGATCCAGCCAGTCTCCTTTAAATCTCAGTTTTCTCACTCCTTTCTGAGATTCTCCTAATGTACGACAAAGCGTTTGGTAAGGATTTTCTTGTTTTGTTCACTATCGGTATGGCAGAAGTGCAAAGAAAAGAAAGCCCCTAAATATCTTTCTGCAATACTAATATAATAAATTTAAAATTAGCCTCTTACTAGAGATCAGACCCTCTACTGTATGTGTATATGTGTATGTACACACACACATCCACACATCAATCACTGCATTTAACCTTCACAAATGCTTTATAAGGTAAGCATAATTATGTACATTTTATAGACTGAAAAACTAATGAACACAGAGAATATATAACTTGCCCAAGGCAAGAAACGGGTCAAATCTTCATCATTTTACATGGATAGGTATTAAAAATATAATTCTGAGTGAAAATGGTAAAATAAACAAATCATCTACAGGACATACTATGCAGCTAAGATTTTAAAAGCTCACACAAAATGTTACCCTACTATTTGTTCAGGGATAGATATGTATATAAGTAAATACATGAAAGATGCACTGGAAGGACTTATGTTAAATACAAGAGTATAGGTGGTGGGAGCCGATGGGACTAGCAATGAGGGACAAATGAAACTAAGAGGAAAAGTGGGCCTTGGACTAAGAATAACATGCCATGAACTGAGGTTGTGTTTAATCACAACAAATCCAAAGCGGGTAAACACTTTTAAGGCCCAGTCACCACTCCCTGCAAAAACATTTACACACAAACTTGTCCAACATCACACAATTGGCACATGGCAGAGGCCAGGTTCAAGCTGAGGTTTACTTGACTGCAAAGCCATCCGTGTGGTGAATCTACTCTATCACGTCAGGTACAATTATCAACTGGAGGAAACTAGAGGGGAGGCTATTTAAAAAAAAAAAAAAAAACCTAGTCTCTGCATGGTCCCTCATGAAAACTATGGAGTAATCACTTGAAAACTACAGAGCAGGGACAGAATTAGAAATAACCCGACATAATGATTTCTTCAAAAAAAAAATAACATAGTAATGTTACTGAAGTATTTATGAGTCCTTAATTTTTTAAACTTGTTCACGATGCTCCTGTATGTCACGGGGCCTAAATACACACCGTGAATGAACATCATCTTGGGACAGTCCTTTAGCACCAGATCTGTGATGCCACAGTTGGTCATAGTGACTCCAACAAGATTTTTGGATTTTAATACAAGGACCTACAAGAAGAAAAAATTTTAAGTTAGATATCCCTTTCTGTATATCTTTTTTAAGCTTAAATGTTTTCACTGGCACAAGTTGAGAAGCCACTGTTACCAACTTTTTCTCTGTAGGGCAAAGATACTATATAAAGGCGGAAACTTTAGTTCCTCTACATTATTCAAGACCTTAACCAGACTGAAGGGTAAAGGAGGGCTGTTTCCTTCACCTGCACATGGTCATCCTCAATCACAGGATCACTGGTACTGGTGGACTTATCTGCTGTCCGCTTCCGCTTCATGGCATGACGTGGCTTTGTTTTGGCAACCTCTAGAAAAAGCAAGAGGAAAACGCGAATTTTAACCTTGTTTTCTTTCCTTCAAGAGAACATTCAATTGTATGTGTATAAACTCTACCAAGGGAACTCTCATATCTACAACTTGGTTCCCAGTGGAATCCAGTCAGCCTGCTATTCCCAACTGACCATTCCAACACAAGATCACCCTCCACAATCTCCATATCTACATCAAACATAATATCCTTTCTTTATTCCTAGGTCATTCCAACAATCTACCATTCTCATCTCTCGTCACTCAATCCGTCCTAAATACTATTGGTGGATTAAACTCACCAATTTCCTGCTAAACTACTTTAAATTGTCGACTACTGTTTAATAAATGCATGTTGATGCCTGACATTTGGAGCTGTGCTTTAGCCCCACCTGTTCTCAATTTTACTCCATACCATATCCTAATCATCTCCCACCGCCAATGCCTCTGAAGCCATTAATCATTCTAGCTCCTTTCGCCCTGAACACCTTTCCTGACACCACTTTTTGAAAAACTACCCATCCCCGAAAAGACCATCTCAAATGCCACCTGCTCTACCAAATCGCCTGGATCCGCAAACATTACATATGGTTCTGTAATTCCCTGTATACTTGTTTTATTTCTCCATTTAAACTAAGAGCTCCTTGAAGGCAACGACACTGTCTTATTTCATTTTTGTATCAACGTCAGCCACTAGCAATGAGCTAAAATGAACGTTTAATGAATGGCACTCAGCATTCCCTGAATGAATGAATGCATCACTGATACATAAGTGGAATAACAGCAGCAAATATTTACTGAGGGCTTACTATATATCAGGTAATTTTTCTAAGGGTTTCACTTGTATTAAACTAATTTAATCCTTATAATAGCCCTTTGAGATAGATTTATTATTCTCCTTATTTTACAAAAAAGGGAACTGAGACATGGAAAGGTAAAATAGCTTCCGAAGATGTAAGTAGTGGAACTAGGAGCCAAACTAGGCGATCTGGTGTGAGTCGCTATGCTAGAACATCTTCAATCTTTGATCTGTCAAACTCGTTAGTTAGGCCCTAACTCATTTAACTAGTACTGTTCTAAAACATTATAATTATGAAATCAAACACTGTGATTTTAAATACGAGTTCTAAATTCATCTCTAAAACTTAAGCACATATATGTTCCAAGGTAAGACACTAAGTCACTGTCCTCATTTTTGATAATCATCCTGTAGCAGAGCATACACTGAATGAAGACTGACTGACCTTCATGAATAAAATCCCACCATACTGCTCTTTCAGATACCAACACTAGATCACAACATTCCACTGGTGATTCTCTAACTTCAAACATGAAAGATTACTAAGAAAGACAGGCAAACGAGAGGCAAATATTGCAAATTCCCAAAGGCTTGGGGTCAGATAGGAACTCTGGGGATCTAGTCCAAGTGTTTTTCTACACACCACAACCTTTCCTCCACCATCTGAAATCTTTGTGAAATCTTACTATGCAAAATAATCAAAAGGAGCTGCTTTGGTTGAAGCTTTAAAGGGAACCCAGGAGTTCTACTCATCAAACTCCTTCCAAAGACCCTGAAGCCAAGCAGACCACTGGGGTTCTAGAAAAACATGAGAATTCTTGGCCTAGGCCACACAGTGAAGGCCTCCTTCCACAGTATTCCTGAAGGAACCTTATGCAAAATCTAGTTATCTTCATTGACGAGGAATCGTCTCAATTCAGCACATTTCGCGTAACAGATAAAATGCACACACTTGCTATTAACAGGTCCTGGTTCCCTCTCCCCATACCGCAAAACAGAAAACAAACATCCAAAAAGCAGGTCAGTTTCCATTCTTTCTATGACAGTATTCAAATGAGAATCTTCTATTAGCATTCCCCTCTTATGACTGACCCAATTTTCAAACTTCTCATCTTGCTGGATGGCTCTCCCTTCCCCTTTTATTAGACTATGAGGTTCAAAGTTAAATTTCCTGCTCTCCAGAGTGCCCAAGTTGGTGGTTTATGTTTTCTAAGTAAAGTTATAAAACTAAGTCACACTTTACATGTAGATAACCTTGAAAAACAAAGGTTTCTTAATGTGAAAGGAAAACAATTTGTCATGTTCTTATGCCTCCCTCCTTGTTTAGGGACAATTCTCAGTGACTTCATACGTCTCCCAACATCAACATACCTCATATGATGGTTCCTACAACTTATAAAGGTCACAATTATTCACTGAGCCCCATACCATGTAAGACACTGTGCTAGAAGCTGGGAATATAATGGCGAACAAGCAGACACTGTCCCTGCCCTCATGGAGCTCATAGTCTACTGGAAAGACAGACAGTAAAACACAGAATTACAACATAGTGTGGTTAACATTGGTGTAGAAGATGCTACAGAAATACAGAAAAGCAGACCAATCCAGTCTTGGGGGTGTCAGGAAAAGAGATTAGTATTTTTGAGAACCATATGATACAAATAAAATGCTATTCTTGGACAATCCAATGCTATTTTTGTGATATTTATCTTATAAAGTATTATACAATGAGAATAAAAAGAACAGCCCGCAGGCATATATTCCCAAAAGAGGAATTCACAAGACATATAATTATACTGGCTTCTATCATGGTTTTAACAGTATATAAGGCCATAAATTGAAAACTAAACGAAAAACTCAAATGTTTTCTTTAAAATGATTTTAAAAAACCGCATAACATTCAATCAGGTTTGTTCCTTTATTAGTTTGGATTTTTCTCCTCAAATCTTTTAAAGTAGGATGGCCAATAGATATCAAAAACATGGTAGACTAAAAATAACAAGTTGAAAGCCACCCAAATAACTTCTTCTTTCCAAAAGAGCCCTGGATAACATTCAATCAGCACTCTGACCTTTCTCCAGAAAGACTTATTGAAAGTAAACAGACATTTATATTGTATGGAAAAAAAATTTAGGAAATAATTTACCTACTATATACACATTAGCCACATACAAAGAAGTCTTCTCAAAATTGAAAAAGTAAAATTACAAGACAACAGATGTAATATACTTTAAAAAGTAAAAAGCACCACATGAATGAGATTTTTAAAAAATTCTAGGGAACTACGTAACCTAAGAAAAAGTTCAAGTCGTGAAACAGAAGAAAATGGTAAAGGGGACAGCAGAACACATGGCAAAAAAGAAATCAAAGCCCCCAATGGTTAATATAAAAGATCTATGTTAAAAACAGAACAAAACAGAGCAAAACACCCAAATGTAACAACTATAAAACCTTACCAAGAGACATAAGACATAACTGGAGACAAAATACTCTCTAAATAGGAAGACTCAGTGCTGCCAAAATGACAATAATCTTTTCGGCTGATCAATGTAATAGAATTACAAACAAAAACCAAGATTTGTTTTTAGAGTTTGCCAAAATGATTATAAAACACAACTATAAAAATAAATGATAAATGTATGACTAGCGAAGGAAATTTTGACAATGAAAGAGGACAGAACACTGGAACAGAAGAGAATGCCCAGAGATAAACTTAAGTATGTCTACCATACATAATAAAAGAGCATTTCAAAATAATGGATGTTATTAAACAATAAGTTGTCAAAGTATTGAGACAACTAGGTGATAATTTGGAATAAAAAAATCAAGTTAATTCCCACAGATTAAAGAATTAAAATAAACAAATAAATGAATCAAAGAATGAAAAGTGAACAATTATCTGATGTAGGAAGGCCTTCCACAGCATAAAAATAAATAAAAATATCAAAGGTAAACACAAAGATCTGATTTTACGAATATGGAAACCTGCAGCAAAAGGTGTCATAATGTGGAGTTTCTATTTAATGAGTAGAGTTTCAATTTGGGATGATGAAAAAGCCCAGATGGATGATGGTGATGGCTGTCAATGTACTTAATGCCAACAAACTGAACACTTCACAATAGTTAAAATGGTAAATCTTAGGTTTTGTATAAAAAATGATGATAAAACATTTAAAATTCAAGCTGGGAAAAGTTATTTTCATCATATGGCAGAGCTGGTGTTCTGAAATCTTCAAATCAAACTGATATTTTAATGAATGTATGCTACTACGATTAGCATATAATTAAGCTCTCAAATTTATCTTATGAAAGCTTATTTTTGTAAGTTTAACTCCATGAGATCCAATCAGATCTATTTAATACATAAAAAAGTATCCACTCTGTTCTGGGGCTGAAAATCGAGGGAGACTTGGATAAAATTAAAATATATTATTATTCACTGTAGGTAGTCATAAAGGCAGAAGAAATGACTTAAAAAGAAGGTCAGATATACAGACAGAATTATGATTAAGAAACCCAACCCAATGCTTTGACATACACATTATAAATATTATTAATGAAATTATATACACATATATATATTTTTAAGTACATCTACACCAAAATAATTCTCAGTAAACTACTTACTTACCTGCTTGTCTCCTGGCAAACCTAACTGGAAGCAAAACTAGACTTCAGAAAAATTACTAAGTACTGCGGAGGCAGATGCAGGGGTGTGCCCATACGCTGTGTTCCCCCAGCCCCAGCAACTTCAAGCCCTTCTCTTTGGCTAAGGTTTAAAACTTCACTAAGAGTAAGACTTCCCTAAGTGTGGCATGGGAGCAGAGTTTATCTGCTGGGACAGACATCAGAATCAGTATTGTAATTAGGGTCAATCAATATAAAGAGTTCTATTTTTCTTAGAAATTTCTTGAGTTTTTCTGGGTCGGATATTTTACAAGCTGTTTTGCCCACCCATCCCTCCCCGCTACCACTGCTAAAAATTGGGTCAAAATCTGTATGATCACAGAACTCCAGAGAGAACTCAGTATGCCAAATTGGCTTTATGTAAGAAAACCTACGGAATGAGCTAATGCCCTCCTCAGTCCTAACCTGCAGTTGCTAGTCCTGGCAGCATTGTCATACCTGACTCAGATACCAGCGGTACATGGGACAGTCTGCTCCTGGCCCTTGTAAGGGGCCTCCGAGGGTAGTCTTCATTAGACTGCACGTCACAGCTCTCAGGCTGGGAGCTCCCCCTCCTGTCCTCACCTGTAGCCCCAGAGCCACTCCCATTAGTCCTCTCATCATGTGCTGGGCCTGAAGACCCCCCTCGTGGCAGAGTCCTAAAGGAAAAGGCGGATCTCGTACCATCCGGGCCATTCACAACACAGGCTCGGCTGGTTGAAGGACGTTCCTCATCAGAACACCTGCTAGTTCTCCTTTGGGATTCCTGGGGCCTGTGACAGCAGCATCTGGGGCAGACAGAACTCTCTGCATCTCCCTCCTCCATGGCCTCAGAGTCCTCTGACCCAGCGGGGGAGCAGACACACTGCCTGGACACATCCACTTCTGAAGGGCTAGGCTCGGAAGAGCCGCCGCTGTTCACCGTCCTTACAAAGTCAGGGCTTTGAGAAGCAGTGCTGTGTGAGCTGGAGTTTCCCACTGTGCTGGCGGTGGTGCTGCTGCAGCTGGGATAAACATCCTTGTTTTTTTTCTTTTCAGGAATATCCCTAGCTGCTTTCATATCGGCTTTGATCTGCTCACTGGTGACCTGACAGCCTTTCTCACAGCTGCTTTCCTCGAGGGGAAACTGCTTCGACTGGCCCATCTGATGGGAGTTGTACCTCTTTCGAAGTGGAGTCTTGCCTTTTCCACTTACTGCTTACAGAAAAAGAAGAATGGCCCGAGGAAAAGAAAAGGTTTCAGTATAAATTCTGGACAAAAGGCAAGAGTAAATTTGGAACAGGAAACAATGTACACTAATTTTCCTAAGGTATAATGGTGACCACATCACTCAGCTGCTTGAAAGTTCTCTATGGCTCCCTAGTGCTCACCTGGTTTCTACTCGTTAGCTCAGCTTTCAAGACTCACCATGATCTAATTCCACACTAACTTTCCATTCCTGTCCCCTCTACATACATTCTATATCCCAGCCCAATTCTTCTCTGAGTGGATCCCCGCCTTACTACCGCGGGACCTTCTCACCAATTCTTCAGCCTTAGACCTCTGTTCACTCTCTTCTGGACCCCCACCCGAAGCACAGTAATGTTACGTTCCCTGTGATAGCACATGTTTCTGACCCAACTCTTCCACCAGACTAGAGGTTCCCTAGAGAGAGATCATGACTTTCCCATCTCTCCATCCCTCGCAGCACCTAACGCCACACCCTGACACCGTGCCTGGGGCACAGTGAGTAAGACTTAAACAAATAAGGCTTTGTCTGGCTCACAGAAGGTCTAGTTTCTAGATTCAGAAACTGACTTTCTAGGAAACGTTAGGTTAATCAGCTGGTCACACTACTTCTCCTAAATTCTAGTTTCCATAAAAGCTCCCCTGAACCACAGTGTAAACCTATATGGATTTCTTAAAAAGAGTAAAATAAGAATTGAGTATTTAGTCAATGGTTAGTAAATTATTCCAAGTCTAAAGAACTGAGCTTTCCATACATGAAAGTGTTATATATATATATACACACACACATATATTTCGGGTTCAGTGTTAAGTGCATACTGAACACTCAAACATATTAAGGAGTAGGGTACCCAAGGAAAATTGAATGGATAGTTTTAAAAAACCTCATCCTTCATTGAAAGTGGTAAGCATATGCTTCTGAGAAACATAAAGGAAGGAAAGACAAGGAAAAGCCATGAAAGTTAAGAGAATTATAGTTTCTTGGTGAGGCAAATGGCTGAAGGCTATTGACTAAATTTAAAGGGAGGCAAGGGACAATAAGAACTCCCTCAAGCACCACACTAGCCACCAACATGCACTAAACACAACTGGACAGATTATCCGCTGGGGAATGCTGTTTCCACTCAGCAGTTGTTCCTTACCTGAGGCACAGGCCTCTTGCTAATCCCTGATCCCCTGATGCCACAACTGCCTAAAGTCGTGGCATTCACAATCCTCGTCTTCTCTTCCCTGAGCCCTGATTCCACAATATTTTTGTTGTGCTACACTCGCCCAGGATAGCACCACCCAGAATCCCCTCTCACCTGGACTACTGCCTTTCTGGTCTCCTGTCACATTTAGTAAGGAGAGTTAACTGCAACACAAGGTGCAGGAGGGACACATATTCTATCAAGGTCAAGTGTGTCAGTTCACATGACTCTAACAGGTCAGAGTACAAAATAATCTCTCACCTGACAATTCCCTGGACTGCGCCGACTCTCCGTTTTTTTCTTCACGCTCAGAATAACGCCGAGCATCATTCTTAGGAATCCAGACTTCCTGGAGTTCAAGACTGTCTTCCTCATCATCACTCTCTGAGTCATGAACAGTAATTGGGGTTGGTTTTACTACACGTTGAAGACCACTGGGTCCTAAAACAAAAAGCACAGACCAAACAGTTACTTTCTGCCCAAGAAAGGCTCTCTCTCAAAGTACTGGCTCCAGGGATCTGTGCTCACAGAGATGCTTTGGCTCTATGCAGCCTGCCTGACCACTCATTTCAATGGAATATAGTACCGGATGACATACCGTAAAAGCACTTAAACTGTAAAACATTATCTAAACATTAAACATGATTAATATGCCAACAAACACTGTGCATTTCTAAAAGCAAATTAAAATAGATATGTGGCATCCTCCTTCAGGACCTTTACTGTTTGAAAAAGTCACATAAATCATCCTAAAATAACCAAAATAACAGTCTTAATAATTTAAAAAATAGGCAATGTTTCTAATTTTGTAAATGCACAAATGAAGGCAAAGAAATAAAGATGAATCTTAGATACACCTATGGAACTGGTAAGAATTCCCTGCATCCTTTAACTGCGTACAGGTCTATCTTATTGGATGTAGTGCAGAAAAGTTTTTTTTCTTAATTTTTTTTTTTTTTTTTTTTTTTTTTTACGCCTAGGTCTTCCTGGGTGGTCTCCTATCCAAGTACTAACCAGGCCCAATCCTGCTTAGCTTCACAAGATCAGACGGGATCGGGCTTGTTCAGGGTGGCATGGCCATAGACGCAGAAAAGTTCTTGAAAGGCTGCACGCATGTTACAGTTTGGTTATTTATATTTACATAACAAATGTTTTATCTGCTTGGCAGTACACACTGTAAACCTTTAGCTCGCATGACCCAATTCTGGAGAGTGACTGACAGTCACTCCTTTCAAAGGAGTGTAAGTTCCAAGGAACCTTGCCTGTCTTTTTCCTGTTACAATGTATAATGCCTGACACAGTAGGCGCTCAATAATTATTTGTTGAATAAACGACTGCATCTGTAAGACATTCAAAACAAGGGTAAAGATAATTTCAATTCAAATACAAGGTAGCCTGTCAACAGACCGGGACTGAGATAACTTGAGTTTTAATTTCAGTTATTTTCCTTGATCCCTGGCTGAGTGGTCCTGAGCAAAACATTCAAACTTTTAAAAAATATATTAAGTTTCTGCATCTGTAAAACGAAGTGTTGTATTAGGTAATCTTTAAGGGCTTTGACTATAGCCTGCCAGAAGGCACTCAACAGCAGAGACCAGATCTTGGTTCATTTAGTAAATCAGGTCAGCCTGTCCACTGCTCCTCTCCTCCACCAAAATGAAGGGAGAAGACAAGCAGAACACTTAATCAGGTCACTTATAGAAAGAGGAACTATTGCTACGGTTACAAAAAATCAATAATAAGCTTTCATAATAAGATATATAAACATGTAGCAAGGAGAATATCAATATAATATAGGCCTAAATAATAAATAGCATATAATGTATCATTAGCTGTAATGTCAAAAAACAAGTCATCCTCAGTGTTTTATCTTCATTAGAGTCAGGCCCTAGCTTTCAGAACCATGAACGTGGGAAGTCACATGATTACCTGCTTGTTCCTCATCAACATCCACAGGAATAACTGCCTGACTATGTGCTGGAGTCTCATGTCCACTCTCAGCCACCACCTCTCCATCTTCCTGCACCATGTCTTCCATCTCATTCAATGCTTAAATAAAAATAAAAACAGTTGAAGTCAAACCAAGAGAAGTCTAAAAAAACCACAATGGCAGGCAAAACTGGCATCCCTGAGAAAGCAACAGTGCCATGATTATTAGGCGCACTCTGGAGGAAGAGCATATAATTATGCTTCATAGCAATATTAATAAGGAGTGTCCAATCATCCTATAGAAGAAATCACAGATGAGAAAGGATCGCTTGCTGGAGAAAGTCCATCACTGTATGATGAAAGCAAGGAAAAAGGCACACGAATGAGCAAATACCGTGTTCACTTCCAAAGAAGTTACCGAGGACGGCTGTAGGGGGCGACTGTCTCCGTCGACGCTATTTGTTTGAAGGTAGTAAAAGCCAACTACTGGAAGACCTTACAATCATACATGAGTTAGTTTTGTAGTATCTGCCAGCTAAACCAGAATGTCCTGAACAGGTAAGCTCAAACTGTATGTTTCTTTTCCTACTCTCTAGAGGCTATGGTATTGTTTTTGGCTGGTGTGTGGCAAGGATTATTAAAAAATACACCACGTACATTTTTAGTATTTTAATATCACTCAGATGTTTTATTTGCATCGAAGTCTTCACTACAGTTTTCAGTGCCAATCACTGAGTGGGAATGTGGTTTTACTTATATTTTTCCAGAGGATAAGGACAGTGAACAATTTCAGACCGATAAGCTTTAATCAGTTTACTATATGTACTAAAGCTTCTATCAGTTTATTATTCTAAAGATAAAATGGTCACTTTTCCAGAAGGACCCTAAATGAAATAATTCCTGGCTTTGCCAGCTTTTTATAAGATTAAATCCAAATCCCTCAAGTCAGTATTCAAGGCACTCGATCCAGCTGCCCCTCACAACCTAAGCCTGTGAGCCTGGCAGCAGTGCGAGTCAAGACAACAGCAGTACTACCCTATGCACCTTATAGCTCAGCCACCCTGTTCACCCTGTATCCTCAGTGCCTAAGGATGCTCAGTAACTACTGCTGAGAAATCAACCAAGCAACCATTTGAGTGAACTGAAAAAAAAACAAAACAAAAGAAAAAAGATCCAGTTCCTGAAAGAACTAAAGACTCTTCTAAAAGGAGACAAGCCAAGTTAATGTAAGCTGATAAAGTTAAACACAACAGGGCAATAAAGAGTGGGTAGCTCTACTTCATTCTGGAGTTGCCCAGAATGAAGCAGAGGGCCATTCATGATACGTTTTAAAAATCTACATTCAGGAAAGTCAACATGTCAATAACAATTTCAAACTAATTTTAACGATACTGTTAAATCTGCAACTAAAGAGTGGAAACATCAATGTTAGTCATTTCAACTAGCACTAATTCTCACTGAACCTTTTTATTCTGAATCCCTGTACTACTCTTTCTTTCCTTTTTTTTGCTCTTCTGTTTTTTTGTTTTTGTATATATCTCTTTGAATTCTATTTCTGGTTTTGATCAGAAGTCACATAGCCTTTCTCCAGTTCCTTATTTTTTATTTAAAAGACTCAACTTGGTATGTATATAATAATAAATACAAATAACATACTGCCAACTTGGAGAGACCAGTAGAATCTAATGTTTTATGCCAATCTTCATTTCTCTACAAATGCTGCCACTATCTTTGGTGTTCTTAGTCTTCCTCTTGTTGAAGCTTTTTAATTCTTTGATCTTGGCATTTATGTAGCTCGTTCCTTTGCTTCTCAGCCTTTAACTGCATTTGTAGATATCATATTTGACAATATTGTACCTCAAGTATTTGGTCTGCACGCAAGTCTCTCATAAACTGAAACCTTAAGTTTCAAATGTTAGATATGAGTTCCGCTATCCTCTCTTAAATCAAACACAGTGTTGTTGCACATTTGGTCCCTGCTGCATCAATATATGATACAATGGAAGGCATTCCCCAATCTATACTGAGAAGCCTATGGCCATGTAACTTTCTGATAGAGTCTACGATCTGTCCAGTTCATCAACTCCAACCACAACTGGATTCATAGGATTTGAAAGTTCTGTACTGTGGCTGCTTTAAGTTTCCCACGGACAGTCTGCATTTTCTGAAGGCCAGATCCGTATGGTGCCAGTGATGAATATGATGGCACTTGGGAACAAAACAAGGCAAAGAAGTAATATGTGACTTCACTCCCCATCCTTCACCCCTAGCACCTCCTGGCTCTGTACTTTTATATTTTTGTATTTTGGAGTGAGAGTATCAGGGGAGAGATTTAGCCACAGGTTTGAAATGCTTAAGAGTAATCAAGTGAAAATAAAAAGTATGAAGCTAGATATAATTGCAATATTTCAAAAAGTAGAAAGATCAAGGCTGGAAATTAAGGTTTCGAATTCATTAGCATACAGTTGCTACTGAAGCCAAGAGACTGATGATTTCATCTAGAGAAAATGTTTAGAGAGATCAAAAACAAACATAATAGAGGAGGTGGTGCAAGCAAAGGAAACTGAGACAGCATGTCCAATAGATAGGAGGAAAACTAGTAAAATGGTTTCAGAGATGCCAAGAGTAGGAAATATCTCAGGAAGGTAGAAGTGAGCAATAATGACAAATGCTGCCGAGATATCAAATAAGATGAATGTGGAGAAATGAACACTAGCTCTTTAAGAGTCACTGATGACTCTGCCACGAACCAAAATGCAGAGAACGTGTGAGGTGAAAGTGAAGACAATGTCTATTGATAACTCTTAGATTCAGACCTGCACACTCAGGAGTGATCCTAAAGGAAGTCATGCTCTGTACACAGTACACTTTCATTACAGAAGCAGTTACAAACATCAGGGCTCCCTACCTCCCATGAGTTACTGTGTCCAAATGAAGAGGGAAGAGATTTCCATTCCAGTTCTTAAGGGTCAACTGGGAAAGTGGAAAATCTGGTAAGAAAACAATCTCATTCTGTCCTCACTCATCAACAGAAGGGCAGATGAAGCCTAAAAACACATGAGTTGGCATGCAGCAGATGTTCACGAACTGGATGGATGGATGATTACATAAACAAAATCCAATAGGTCTTTATTATTTATTAGTTCATGTACTTAATTTGCTGGTGGTTGTGAAGACTAAATAATGAAAAGTAAAATGTGAAAGATGCTCAAGAGAACGCCTATCATGTGACTGGTATTTCTTTTTTCAGTCTGAGAACATCCAAAAATGGTGTCTACATTCAAGCTCAATGTACTGATCTATTGGTCGGGGAGATGTTAAAAAGATGCTCCTTTGCTCAAATCCTGAAAGTTAAATCTCAGTTAAACCAGGCCTCTAAGGCTCATTGTACTCTAATTCCCACAGTATCTACGAGTCCCTTATAGAATCTATGGACAGGAGGCATTACAAAGTTAGCTTTGAAACAAGCGATCAAATTTCATCCATCCCCTTGCCTTGTCAACTAGAATCCCAAAGTGTAAAGCAACAAAATTGGATAGGGGGAGACGGGAACAGAGTCAGAGAAATATGATCGGAAGTAAAAAACCATTTCCATCTGGAGCTCACAAAAGGTCTGGGTTACCGTCGGCTGCAAACTGCTGCTCTCCTGGTTGTAGATCTTGCCGGAAATCGTTCTCCTCATCTGAGTCATCTGGATGATGATGATTGTTGTCATGGATGTTGGCATTATTCTGGGCATTATTATCATTGTCATTGTTGGAGTTCTGGTTGCTTACAAGGGCCGAGGACACCCCGATTCCTGTGCCTGCACTCAGGCCAACTCGAGCACAGCCCTAAGGTAAAACGAAACCATACGTGTATTAATACCCCTTCGTTTCATCTCTACATAAGCATTATTTATATAGTATTTATTTATTAAATGCTTTTACATATGCATATGGGACTTCATTTAAGGCTTACAACATTTCAAGCAAGATAAATTATTATTCTTGATTAACAGAAGGTGAGATGCACGATAGGACGAGATCTGCCCAACAGCACACGACCCAGAAGTAGTGCAGCTGGGTTCTGACACCCAGTATTCTGACCTCAAGTCCCGAGCTTTCCCCACTATACTACACTGCTTCAGCAGTGGGAATATAACCATTAAGAACTGACAAGACAGAATATAATTAGTTGAAACACTGACAGTATGAATTTTATATGGTAAGCACTTTTCAAATAACATTTTGTACAACTGGGAAACCTCGGATTTCCCAGAATATACAACTGAATAGCAGCGAAGTAAAACGTTTCCAAAATAAATTCCTAATTCTTATTTACATTCGGGTTCCTGATTAGAGATTCAATCTCCCAACTAATTATTCTGAGTGATAATTTCTCTTAGCTCAATTTCCACCTTTGCTCTTAACTTACCTTCAGTCTATAGAACTGACAGAGACAGCTTTCCACTTACTTTTTCCTTTCCCTTCTTTGTAAATCCCTTAGTACTTATTTGCAAAAACAAGAGGCCATATATTATTATAACCTATTTATGACTTCACTGAGGCTGGCAGTAAAAAGTGCAATTATAATACTATAAAGGCATATTATTAGAAAGAAAAAATATCATGTAGGTTGTTTTGTTTTCTTAAATATCAAAATAAACAAACACTCTCTCAAATATGATTTACTTTGGGTGGTTCACGAAACATCTGGTCCAGTGAAATAAACTCCAGGCTGGGCAACAATTCAACAAACTGGCCAAAGGAGTCCAGCTTCAAAGCATGACACCGCACTAAGTTGATATCAACCAATCGAGTCCATCTTGAGTGGTCTGTTGATGAAATGGCCAGAGAGAATTTAAGTAACACTTTCTTCAGTACCGATGAATTTCGCTACTGGTCACACAAAGACTTTTAAATTGTTTAAGTAACTTTTCACTAATGATCTCTAAAACTTGATGACTACGATGTTTCCTTACCTAATTTCATTGTGAGAACTGGATAGCTTGGGAATCATTAACTTGAAACCAAGTCAACCTTGATTTAAATGTGACCAACACAACCACCTACATACCTATTCAACAGGACACTAGTGCATTCATTTAATAGAACATTATGCAGCTATTAAAAGAATGCAGAACTGAATATGCTTGCTAATATGGAAAGCTCTCCAAAATATTCCTAGTACGAAAGACAAGCTACAGGACAGTGTATACATAGCAGGATCCTTTTGTATATAAAAATCATTTCTTAAATGGTATACATGTATAGGTTGTAATATGCACAAAATAATTTGTCCAGAAGAATATATAAGAAACTGTCAATGGTGGTTACCTTTGAGAAGAGGAGACTTTTCATTTTGTACCTTTCTGTACTGTTTGATATTGTTTATCAAGTGCATATATTACTTTTAGTTTTTAAATGTTAACAGGAGTTCTGAGTGATGGGATTATAGGCCATTTTTTGTGTTCTTCTTTATACTCTTCTGTATTTAAGAAAACAAACAAATCAAAAACCCAATAAATTTATTTTTTAAAGTGATCTACGCCTGCTACAACCTAGTTTGTATTACCCAAAAACCTCTTGGTATCACGAGGACAGAGACAGAATTTCACTTCTGGTGGATGAGACATGGCCATTCTAATGAGTAAGCTCAGTAGGGGACCCAGAGCCCCAAAAGAGGCCGGGAGACGGGCTTTGTGAGAGCTGCAGTATCCCTGGGAGACAAATCAGACAGCAGAGGAGGCTGTTCTGCAGGTTCAGTGAGGGGGCTTGGTATGGTTAAAGAAGTAGTCACAAATGAAAATTCTCTAGTTCTGAATTTATTTAAAGGTGTGTGAAGTTAGGTATTTAAGAAGAGCCTTTAAAGAAATAAACAGTATTGCTATCTTAGGGAGAAAAATGAACTCCCCCCATAAAGAAAAATACCAAGTGCAAAAGTCGCACTTCTGTACACAGGGGATGATGTAAGGAGAGGAGGTCTGAAATAGCCTAGGATTTTAAGGCAGTAGAAAATTTTCACTACAAGTTAATGTTTAATATTATCACTTGATACACACACACAATACACATACACACACACACATATCACACACACACACACCCCCTACTTTGTCCTTTCAGATGATGTGCCATTTGAAGGTTATTCAAAGACAACAACTATAAGATCCCAGGCAATAGTTTCTAACCTTCGTTTTATGTGTCTGACCCAAAGAAGTATATATAAAAAATATATACTGGACAGGGCAAATTCCTAGGCAGAGAATTTCAGTTCGAAGAGGCACTGAATGTACTTCCAACTTGGTTATCAAAGGTTCCCAGAACTTGAATGAACAATTCATATAAAATATCTACATTTTATATTAGGAATGCAATTCATATAGCGCACACAGAATACAAAGATACAGGTTATCGTGACAAAAAAATATAGCGGTATTTAAGCCTACAATACCTGAGATCCAATTGTACGGGTTATGTAGATGGGGGCAATTGTAAATGGCCAGATATTTGATACAGGAAAATACTTCATTGACTGCTTTCATCCCTATATCGGTGATGATACCAGGATTTTCTACCACATCAGCCAAACCATACTTCACCAGATCTGCATTAGCCATTCTGCCTAGAAAATCGATTAAAAAAAAAAAAAAGATTCTTAAATGTCATAAAGTGTTGCCAACTCTTTATCTTAACTTCCAGTATGACCACTCTCTATGACCACTCTGTCTTCTGTCCATCATCAGGTTCAGATTCATATATAATTTTAGGTTAAATATTCTGTACTAATGGTAGCATTTATTTTGCAAAATAAGAATTTCTCAAGGAATAACTAGTAAGAAAAAAAATATTTCCAATTGTTCAGAAAAGGCGAAAAGAAATAAAAAATTCTTAAAGCAAAACTAAGGGATATATTGTATTCACATGCTCATGTTCTGGTTTTATTTTTTAAAAGAAAAGTAATAGCTTTAAATGTAACTCTTTCATAATGCAAGGATCATATTTTTGGAGTCAGGCACAGGCCATGTGTAGAGAAGAGTAAACTTTGAGAATTCAGATTTCATTTTTAGAGCCCATGACCTTGGTTAGTAAATCTGTATCTATCCCAAGAAAAGTGGACTTCTAACTAAAACACACCCACTCCTTCTGCCACTGGGCTTTAATGCCTCCTGTTTTGTCACAGACTAACAGGATGGATAAAATAAAAGGAGATCCTCCATTCTAGTTTAGGCCACTGAAATCACAGCTCATCCCTTATCTCCTATCACCGTTTCTCCCATCTATCTGCCCTTTACTCACTAGGATGGCTCATTTGACTATGAACAATTTGAAGGAAAAAAAGAACTATATCTAGTTAGAAAACGGTTACATTTTCAACGTCCAGCATAGTGCTGGGGATATAGGAACTCGAAAAACGTCTCTCAAAGTCTTTGTAATCCACTGACACGAAGTGCAGAGAAAACACAGTTGCTCTGGTAAAGCTGCACTGCATATTACAAAGATTTAGACCTTTAGCTCAGAACATGTTTAAAACAATCAACCTATTCCAAACTCTTCCAATTTCACTTTCTATAAAGCCCTTGGTCTCTCCTCTACAGTCCTCTTTTTTAGTATTTACTGGCATTTCTTGCAGATTTCACCTTAATCCCACCTTTACAATTTAGCTGAGCAATTTTCTTCAGCCTCCTCGTAAAAACAAATCTGTGTGAACAAAGAACTCTTCTCTAAATATTCAACCCTGGGTCACTTTTCTTATAGTCCTAATATACGGTAACTGCTTTTCACATTCATTTCCCCAGTCTGGCATTGTCACTTTTACCATAAATGTATGGAGAACAAAGATGACTTTTCTATTTATGTTTTGCTAGACTCTCTGTAATGAAAAGGTGATGCAAGTTTTCTAAAAATGCAAGTTTTACCAAGGCCACCCCCACCTCCTGGAGAGATGCTTCAAAATCTAAATTACAGAAAAGGATGATATTAAGTTAGAGTGTGAACAGTGACTTCTCATTCCGCTCTAGTCTGTTAGAGGCACCTGGCACCTATTCTGATATCCAGAATCCCAGGCTGTCTTTGAAGAGACAGAAGAATACACACATGGAAAAGATAAATGAACAGCAAATGGAAAGAAAAGAACAGGTTATAAAAAGGTCAAAACTAAGACACTATTAAATATGAATTTAATAGTGAAATTATATTGAGAAGTACAAGCTAATAGTAATCAAATGATAAAGTATTTTCCTACTGAAAACATGTGTTGAAGGGAAAGAAACATCACAGGTGAATATCTGGTTATAAAGATAACTGTTGAAGACAATCTTCTCCTGAGCCTAAACATGGCTATCTTGAAGATACAAAATTTGTCGAGTTTTGAGCTTTTGGGAAGAACAAAAAACAAGATTATAGAAAGAACACCAATTACCAAGAGAATAATTTTGTTATTACAAAGACATTGTAGAACTATAGAGAATGTTAGCAACCTCATTCAAAATCAGAAAGGCTTGATATCAAATACAGAAGGTCCTCAAATAACATCATTTTGTTATAACACTGATGAGATGTTGTAGGAACTAAAATCTTGCTTATATCAATTAGCCTAAGGTAAAGTTGGTTTCGTTATATGAATGCTGTTTCGCCTCAGTTTCAAGAACTTATCAAGGCCGTTATGGGAGGATTTACTGTACGTTGATTTGATATGAAATTACTAGTTTAGCACTTTAAAGTTATGTTGGTGAAAAACTTATCTTCTTCAAAGCTATATAGATTAAAAGTGATTTCTGTGTTAAATTGGTTAGATGATTTGATTTTTTTCATCCTTCAACTCTATGAACGTGAACTGCAACAAAGTGGAAACAAAACTGTTATTGTGTCATATATTAGAAATGAAAAAGGACAAGAGTCATGCTGTTTGGCCTGGACTGTCCTGACCAGAAGAATTAAGCCTTCTTATTATCTTCCACAATGCCAATTAGATCCAAGGAAAAATGCCCTCTGGTACAATGGTGAGAGTTTAAGAAAGACTTGTTGCAAATTACACGGCAAAGAAACATTCTTCCAAAAACAAACATGCTGGTGTTCTTGGGAAAAAGAGTTTGAATAATGAATTGACATGTATTCAACCCAAAGGAACGAGTTCCCCATTGTAAATACATTCTAGAAAATGCTATGAACAAGCCTTTCGACAGCAATCATCATTAAATGAATGTGGACCATTATATGCTCACACTATCTGGAAAATCCAGAACCCCAGTGGGCTTATTATGGAAATGAAGAGCATGGGCAGGGAATGGGACTTCATCTGAGAGGACCATCAAAAGCTTCAGTAAGTGTGGGAGATCAAATTCAACAAATGGAACCAAGGATGACATTCTGTGTAAGAAATGAAGCAGAATGGGAGAGAAACTTGGGCAGCAAAGTGGAGGCAATATCAAATGTAGATGAGGGTCTTTTTTTGGTATACTGTTAGTCACCGCATCTTCTATAATATGCTAAAATCAGAGGCAACACTAAAAAAAAATCAGTGATATTTCAAGTTTAAATTAAAATTTTCTTTTTTTTAAAGAAGTAAGAGCAACTAAGATTTTTAAGTTGTCTTATATTCAGGAAAATATGACACATCCCAATTCAGGTTTCAGTTTGTCAAGTAAGTTCCCTACAGCAATTCAAGAAAATAA
>NW_024349802.1:16099345-16106820 GCF_902729225.1 Pteropus medius | reverse complement strand
TCTGCAGTATCACATTTCTTAAATGACCAGACCAGAGCCTGGGGAACCATTTTTTTGGCCCTAAAATTAAGGGCCTTAAAATTATAAGTTGAGTTCATCTATTTCCTGTTCTCAAAAATCATACCACTAAGAAAGGAAGCCTGGGAGAACCAGCCCACTAAGTTTTCAGGAAAAAAAAAAGCAAAAAACACTGAGCTTTATCCCTTCAAAACATCTTAGAAACTTGATAGAAAACTGTGCTTTCTACATCTGACTTCCTGCTTTGTTTCATAGCTAAAGCTTTTGACCATACTGTCCTGTTTGTATCTCTAAAGCCACCAATATGGTAGTACAATATTAATAAAAAAGAAAAAATATTGATGTTTCGTTAGAGTTCACTTAGCTGAGTATTTCAATGAAATAATGAAATTATCTTACAGATGTAGGAAACTTTATCATTTTAAAAGCTCTACACAGTTTTTTTCCCTCCTTTGAATGTCACAGCAACTCTATTCAACAGTCCAGGCTGATATTTTACCCCCGTTTTACAAGTGGTGACACTGAGGCTCACAGAAGGTAAGCCACTTGCCCACATGCATAGGTCATGGTGTTTGACATACTCCTGGACCTTCTCCCTTTCTGTCATATGTTAATAGAAGCTTACAATGACTTTAGGATCCTTAAAACCCCAAAATAGTAAATGTAATTTAATATAGCTTATAATACACTCGGGACATTAATGTATAAAAGTAATTGAAATCTCACCTACTCCCCCACCCCCGCAAAAATTTCAAACTTACTAAGAGATTAGTAGGATTTTATTTTAAATCATATTAGCAGGTTATCTCATCTTGCAAAGCAGGATCCAAGAGAACGAATACATGATAGTTTCATACTGAATGGGAAACATAATAATAGACATTTTTAATATATCATGGCACTGTAATAAGTATTTATTTGTATTATCTAATACTCATAACAATCCATGAAGGTAGGAAGAATCATTATCCCAAGTTTGCAAAAGAGGAAACTGAAGTTTGAAGAAATCAAACAGATTGGAAGTAACAATGGGTTTGGGATTTGAGCCCATATTTGTCTGGTGCAAAATCCTGCATTTTTAACAAGAGTGAGGCTATATTGTACTCTCTGGAAAATAGAGGGAGGTCAAACAAACAAACAAAACCCAAGATTAATTAAAGGTATAGCTGACAAGGAAAGTTGACTTTAGGGATTGTCATGTATTATCTGCCTCTTAAGTTCCTCTTCTCACCTCCATGGGAGTCTGTCTCCTCTCATCCACATCCAAAGTCCCCCTGTAAAAAGTGTCTAGATCTCATTTACAATTTAGAACAGGTGACTCTTCACAGATTTAAGAGTTCTTGCTCTGGACGCTTTAGATCAAGCATTAGTTAATCCTTTGGAAGCTTAAATTGCTTAGTTCTCACCAACTGAAAATTTTGGATAGAAAAAAAATTCTTAAAAATACGGCATGCAGTTCGTTGATTTTTTTAAATTAACCTTTATAATTGTAGGGTCACATGCAGTTGTAGGAAATAGTACAGAGAGATCCTTTGTACCCTTCACCCAGTTTCCTGCAATGGTAACATGTCGCAAGATTATAACATAATATTACAATCGGGGAACTCATACTGATACAATTGACCAATATGATTCAGACTTCACCAGTGTGTTTGTGTGTGTGTAAGTATGTATGTATGTGTTGGATTTAGTTCTATGGAATTTATGTCACATGTGTGGGTTCATGTACCCTCCACAGCAGTCAAGATATGCAACAGTTTCACCACCAAAGGATCCCTTGGGCTTCCCTTTCATGGGCACACTCACTTCTCCCCCACTGAGCTCCCCACCCCATCCCTAATGCTTTGCAGCCATTAATCTCTTCACTATAATTTTGTCATTTCTAAAATGTTGTAACAATGGACACGTATTTTACATGTAACCTTTTGTAAACACATTGTAAATATTTTAAAATTCACTGATTTTATTTGTATATAAAAATACAATAGAATTTTACATTTTAATCTTCTAATGTGTAAACTTGCTAAACTCATAACTTGAATAGCTTTTTTTTTTTTTGGTAGATCCCTTAGGATTTTCTACAGAGATGATCATGTCACCTGCAAATAAAGACAATTTTACTTTTTCCCTTTCAATTTATATAACTTACATTTCTTCTTCTTGCCTTACTGTACGTGGTAAGCTCTGCAGTATAATGCTGAATGACAGTGATGTGAATGACATTCTTGCTTCATTCTCCAACTTAAGGGAAAAGCATTCAGTGTTTTACCATTATGTATGACGTTAGGTGTAGGGATTTGTAGATGCTCTTGATCAGGTTGAAGAAGTTCCCTTCCATTTCTTATTTGCTTGTTTTTTGTTTTTGTTTTTTTTTTTAAGTTTATCGGGGTAACATTGGTCAATACAATTATGTAATTTTCAGGTGTACATTATAATTTGACATCTGTATATTCTATTGTGTGTTTACCACCCAAAGTCCAGTTTCCTTTAGCTACCATATATTTGATCCCTTTTACCCACTTCACCCACCCCACCCCACTATATGTAACCCCCTTTACCCCATCTACCTCCCCTCCTTCCCTAACCCCTACCCCATACAACTAGTCCATTGTCCATGTCCATGAGTCTCTGTTTGTCCTGTTCATTTGTTGCTTTTAGGTTTATATCCCACATGTAAGTGATACCATGTGATTTTCAACTTTTTCTGTCTGGCTTATTTCGCTTAGCATGATTATCTTGAGGTCCATCCATGTAGTTGCCAATGTCAGTATTTCATCTCTTCTTATGGCTGAGTAATATTCTATTGTATATATGTACCACAGTTTCTTTAGCCAATCATCTATCATAGGATACTTCGGTTGCTTCCATGTCCTGGCCACTGCGAATAATGCTTTTATGAACATCAGTGTGCAAATACCTTTACGGATATGGGTTTTCAAGTCTTTGGGGTAAATATGCCAGTAGAGGGATTGCTGGATCATATGGTAGATCAATTCTTAGTTTTTATGAGGAACCTCCATATTGTTTATCATAGTGGCTGTACCAATTTGCAGTCCCACCAGCAGTGTATGAGGGTTCCTATTTCTCCACATCCTCTCCAACATTCGTTATTACTTGTCCTATTGATTATAGCTATTCTAACAGGTGTGAGGTGGTATCTCATTGTGGTTTTGATTTGCATTTCCTAATAGGTAGCAATGTTGAGCATTTTTTCATGTATTTGTTGGCTACTTGTCTGTCCTCTACGGACAAGTGTCTATTTCAGCACTCTGCTCATTTTTTGATAAGTTTGTTCTCTTGTTGTTATTGGGTTGTATGCGTTCTTTGTATATTTTGGATATTAGGCCCTTTTGGGAGACATTACTTGAAAATATATTTTCCCATTTGGATGGTCGTCTCTTTACCTTGTTGACGGTTTCTTTTGCTGAGCAGAATCTTTTTAGTTTGATGTAGTCCCATTCATTTATTTTTGCTTTTACTTCCCTTGCCTTTGAGGTCAAATTCATAAAATCCTCTTTAAGTCCAAGGTCCTTGAGTTTAGTTCCTATGTTTTCTTCTATGCATTTTATTGTTTCAGGTCTTATATCCAGGTCCTTAATCCATCTTGAGTGAATTTTGGTGTGTGGTGATAAACAACAGTCTAGTTTCATTCTCTTGCAGGTGGCCTTCCAGTTTTCCCAGCATCATTTATTGAAGAGGCTTTCCTTTCTCCACTGTATCTTTTTGGCTTTTTTGTCAAAAATTATTTTCCCATATAAATATGGGTTTACTTCTGGACTCTCGATTCTGTTCCACTGGTCCATGTGTCTATTTTGCTGCCAATACCATTGCGTTTTGATTACTGTCACTTTGTAGTATAATTTGAAGTAGGGCAGAATGATGCCTCCAGCCTCATTCTTTTTTCTCAGGATGGCTTTGGCAGGTTGGGGTCTTTTGTGCTTCCATACAAATCTGATGATTTTTTGTTCTATTTCTTTAAAAAAATTCCGATGGGATTTTGATGAGGATTGCATTAAATCTGTATAATACTTTAGGTAATATGGTCATTTTAACTATGTTGATTATTCCAATCCAAGAACACAAAATATCTTTCCATTTCTTTATATCTTCTTTGATTTCTTTTCATAGGATCTTGTAGTTTTCATTACATAGATCTTTCACGTTTCATTAAATTTATTTATTTATTTTTTTGTTGCAATTGCAAAAGAAATCATTTTTCTACTTCTTTTTCTGACACTTCATTATTAGAGTATAGGAACACTATGGATTTGTGAACATTGATTTTGTATCCAGAAACTTTACTGTATTTGTTTATTGTTTCTAGTAGTGTTCTTGTGGAGTCTTCAGGATTTTCTACACAGAGAATCATGTCATCTGCAAATAATGACAGTTTGACTTCTTCATTTTCTATTTTGGATGCCTTTTATATCTTTCTCTTGTCTGATTGCACTTGCTAGGACCTCCAATATTATATTGAATAGTGAACAGCCTTGCCTTGTTCCTGATCTTAGAGGGAAGGTTTTTAGTATTTCACCATTAAGTATAATATTTACTGAGGATTTGTCATAGATGGCCTTTATTATGTTAAGGTACTTTCCTATACCAATTTTGTTAAGTGTTTTGATCATAAATGGATGCTGTATCTTGTTAAAGGCTTTTCCTGCATCTATTGATCTGATCATATGATTCTTATTTTTAATTTGTTTATGTGGCATGTCATATTAATCAATTTGTGTACGTTGAGCCATCCCTGTGCCCCTTAGATGAAGCCCACTTGATCGTGCTGTATAATCTTTTTAATATGTTGCTGTATTTAGTTCACTAGTACCTTATTTAGGATTTTTGTCTTTGTGTTCATGAGAGATATTGGTCTGTAGTTTTTTGTGTGTGTGTTATCTTCACCAGGTTTTGGTATCAGAGTAATATAAGCCTCATAAAATCAGTTGGGAAGTATTGCCTCCTCTTTGATTTTTTGGAAGAGTTTGAGGAAAATAGCTATTAAACCTTTGAATGTTTGGTAGACTTCACTGGTGAAGCCATCTGGTCCTGGACTTTAACTTCTTGGTAGGTTTTTGATGATTGTTTTAATTTGCATACTGCTGATCATTCTATTTAGATTTTCCAGTTCTTCTTGATTCAGTCTAGGAAGATTGTATTTTTCAAAGTACTGGTCCATTTCTTCTGGGTTATTAAATACTTTTTCATAGTATTCTTGCCATGATTCTTTGTATTTCTGCCATGTCAGTTGTAATTTCCCCTCTTTCATCCCTGATTTTATTTCTGTCCTTTTTCTTTTTTCTTTAGTGAGTCTAGCCAGGGGGTTGTCAATTTTATTAACCTTCTCAAAGAACCAGCTCTTTGTCATATTTTTGTTTTGTTTCGTTTTGTTTTCAATTTCATTTATTTCTGCTCTAATTTCTTTCCTTCTGCTGACTTGAGGCCTCATTTGTTCTTCCTTTTCTAGTTTTTTTAAGACAAAGCATTAGGTTGTTTATTTGGGCTCGTTCCTGTTTTTGGAGGTAGGCCTGCAATGATATGAACTTTCCTCTTATGAGTTTTTGCCATGTCCCAAAAGTTTTGATATATTGTACTATCATTATCATTCATTTCTACGTATCTCTTGATCTCTCTTTTTATTTCTTCCCTGACCCATTTATTCTTCAGTAGCATGTTGTTTAATCTCCATGTATTTGTGGTTCCTCCTGCTTTCTTTTGCAGTCGATCTCTAGTTTCAAAGCATTATGATCAGAGAATATGGTTCATATGATTTCAACCCTCTTATATTTGTTAAGGGGGAAGATGGCTGTGGAAGAAAATGAAGTCACGGCTGGTGCAGCATAGCGTTTCCTCCAGACTGAGGGCTCCCAGCTATGATTGCGACATCTTTAGAAACTACAATCTACAATTACAATGAATACTTAGAAGCCAGCAAAATTTAGGGAATGTGTTATGCTCATTCACCATTTATTTGCACACATTTTCAAGGCATCTCGGTATTATAACTTCTCCAGAGGCGGGTCGATTCTTGAGAATGTTCCATGTGCACTAGAAAAGAATGTATAAGCAGCTATTTTGAGATGGAAGGCTCTGTTAATGTCAATTATGTGCAGTTGGTCTAATGTGTCATTTAAGGATGTTATTTCCTTATTGATTTTCTGTTTGGATGATCTGTCCATATCTGACAGTAGGGTATTTAGGTCCCCTACTACAATAGTGTTTTGGTCTGTTTCTCCCTTTAGTTCTATTAGTAATTGCTTTACATATTTTGGAGCTCCCTGATTGGAAGCATAGATATTAATAAGTGTTATGTCTTCTTTGTGCATGATTCCCTTTATCATTATGAAGAGTCCCTCAGTATCTTTCTTTACCTTTTTATTTTGAAGTCTATTTCATCTGATATTAGTACCACTACTCCTGCTTTTCTCTGAATGCCACTTGCTTGAAATATCATTTTCCACCCTTTCACTTTGAGTCTATATTTGTATTTGGAGCTGAGATGTGTCTCCTGGAGGCAGCATATGGTTGGGTTTTGTTTTTTGATCCATTCTGCAACTCTGTGCCTTTTTATTGGTGAGTTCAGTCCATTTACATTTAGGGTGGTTATTGAAATACGAGGTCTTCTTATAACCATTTTATCTTTTGCTTTCTGGTAGCTCGGTGTTTCCATTGCTTCTTTGTCCTTGTGTTTCTGTTTTCTTTATTTTGATTGGCTTTTGTGGGTTTTGCCTCTGGTTCTTCTTGTTTTATGTTATATACTTCAGTTCTGAATCTTTGGCGTGTGGTTACCATTATGAATATGTAAAGGACAGTTATATATATAAGGTCATCCATTTTCTTCTGCACGTGTCTTATCTCCATTCCCCTTTGCAAATTTGGATCTTCGAAGTCTCTCCTTTTCAGTCATTGTTATCTCAGTTTGTTTCTATGTATGCTGAACGTTCATTACTATCTTGCTATAGCAATTCTCTCTTTATTATTTAAACTTACAATGCCCTGTTCTTAGTAAGGATTGCACTCCTCTGCTTCTATTTGCCTGATAGTCACTTTACTCCTAATTATGTATTTTTTTGTTGTTGTTATTTTGTTTTAGGTGAGCTGACCCCTTTCAGTATTTCCTGTAGTGCAGGCCTCGTAGTGGAGAATTCCCTCAATTTTTGTATGTCTGGAAAGGTCTTTATTTCTCCTTCATATCCAAAGGAGAGCTTAGCTGGACACATTATTCTAGGCTAGTAGTTCCTTTCACTTAATAGTTTAAATATTTGATTCCATTTCTTTCTGGCTCTTAAGGTCTGCGCTGAGAAGTCTGAGGATAATCTAATGGATTTTCCTTTATAAGTTACTGTTTTCTTCTCCCTGGCTGCCCTGAGAATTCTGTCTTTCTTGTTGATTTTTGATAATTTTCATACAATGTGTCTTGGCGAAGGCCTTTTTGGGTTGAGTTAATTGGGTGTTCTGTT
>NW_024349802.1:16092571-16098493 GCF_902729225.1 Pteropus medius | reverse complement strand
TTTTTTTTTCGAGTTTTAGATGTTTAGTTTATTGTTGTTTCAAGGGGAGAGATCTGAGGACATCTCTTACTCTGCCATGTTTCCCAGAATCCTCTTGTTGATTTTTGATATGAGTGCCAAGACAATTAAATGGAGGGGAAATAGTCTTTTTAAGAAATGGTGAAGGGACAACTGGATATGTACACGTAAAAGATTGAATTCGAACTCTTACTTCACACCATATGTAAAAATTAACCCAAAATATGTCATAAACCTTAATGTCAGAGCTAAAACTATAAAATTTAGAAGAAAGGTATAAATCGTCATGCTCTTGGATCAGGCAATACTTTCTTAGATGTAAAACCAAAAGCACAACCAACAAAAAAATTTAGTTAGACTAGATGTGAACAAAATTTAAAACTTTTGTGCTTCAAAAGGCACTCTCAAGAAAGTGAAAAGACAACCCACAAAATAAAACAATTTGGGAAATCATACATCTGATAAGAAATACATATCAAAATATATAAAGTAAACTTCAAACCCGATAATAAAAAATAACCCAATTAAAAAGTGGGCAAAGGATTTAAATCATTCACTAAAAGAAGATATATAAATGGCCAATAAGGACAGGAAAAGATGCTTATCATCATTAGTCATCTGGGAAATGCAAATCAAAGCCACTGTGAGATATCACTTCACACCAGTAGTATGACTCTAATAAAAAAGAAAGATAATAACTGTTGGCAAGGTTGTGGAGCAATTGGAATGCTTATATATTGCCAGTGGGAGTATAAGTTGGTGTAACTATTTTGGAAGACAGTCTACAATTCCCCAAATGATTAAACATACAGTTACTATATTACTTAGCAATTCTACCCCTTGGTATATACCCAAAAGAATTAATAACATGTCCACACAAAAACTTGCATATGAATGTGTATTGCAGAATTATTAATAATAGCCCCAAAGTGGAACAACTCAAATATTCATCAACTGATGAATAAAATGTCCATATATTGGAGTATTATTTGGCAATAATGAAGTAATAATACTTACTATAACCTGGATGGACCTTGAAAACATTATGCTAAGAAGCCTGTCACAGTGGACCACATAATATATGATTCCATTTATATAAGAAGTCCAGAATAGACAAATTTATAGGAATGACAAATAGGTTAGTGGTTTCCTAAGGCTGGGGTGGGGTGGAAGGTTGGAAGGTAGTGGCTAAGGGGAAAAAGTTACTTTTGGGGGTAATAAAAATATTCTAAAATGGTTTTGGCAATGAATGCAGTACTCTGTGAATAAACTAAAAGCTGTTGGATTTTATCTCAATAAGGCCATTTAAATTGAGCAATGCAAATTAAGACTATGATAAGATGTCACTACATACCTTTTAGAACAGTTAAAGTAAAAAATAGTAATAATACCAAATACTGGTAAGGATGTAGAAAAACCAGATCTCTCATCTATGCTATTAGGAATATAAGTGGTACAGCTAGCTACTCTGGAAAATAATTTGGCACTTTCTTAAAAGAAAACTATGCATGCTCTTATCATACAACCCAGTAGCCATGCTCCTGGGTACTTACCCCAGAGAAATCAAAACTTATATTCAAATGAATTCTGTACATTATTGTTCATAACAGTTTATTTGTAATTTCTAAAATCTAAAATAACTACAGTGTCCTTTCAAAAGGACCATTTTCTCAAAAATTACTTTTTATTCAACAATAAAAAGTGATGAATTATTGATACATGCAACTTGGGTAGATCTCAAGGGCATCATGCTGGGTGAAAAGGGCCAATCTCAAAAGTTCACACCTACTCTATGATTCTCTTTATACATCGTTCTGAAAATGTCAAAATTATAGAGATGGACAACACATTGGTGGATGCTGGGGTTTAGGAATGGTGGAGAGAAGGAGGTGGGTGTGACCATAAAGGGTAACATGAGGAAGATCTTTGTGGTGAGGGAACAGTTCTGCATCTTGAGTCAGAAAGTGGTGACGCTAACTTATACATGTAACTAGATGACACAGAATTATACATACCTTTTACCAATATCAGCTTCCTGGTTTTGATACTGTCCTATAGTTAGGTAAGGTGTTAACATTGGATAAAACCAGGTGACATGTACACAAACCTCTATATAGTACCCTTGTAGCTTTTCGTGGATCTATAATTATTCCAAAATAAGAGGTTCAATATATGTATGTATGTATTTATATACATAAACATATTGCCATAAATATACATATTTATATGTGACAATGTAGCTGGTGGGCAGTAGATAACTATTAGCTAAGCTATTTATTTAAGTAAGGGCTATGTTTAAATGTACAAGAAATGCAAGAAAATTCATTAAAATTAAGCACATTGCTCCTCACTCCTCTTAGACAACAGAGCCCAAGATAAAAACCAAGAGAAATTAACCAGCCTCTGGAGAAGTTGTAATACTGAGATGCCTAGTCTGCCTTGAAAATGTGTGCAAATAAGTGCTGAATAAGCACGACACATTCCCTAAATGTTGCCGGCTTCTAAATATTCATTGTCATTGTAGATTGTAGTTTCTAAAGATCTCGCAATCATAGCTGGGAGCCTCCAGTCTGGAGGAAACGCTATGCTGCACCAGCCGTGACTTCATTTTCTTCCACAGCCATCTTCCCCCTTTCCGGTATCCGCTCACGTGAGATCCCTCCTTTTTCACTCCATGGAGCAGCTGGTTCCCAGCCTTGGAATAAATTCAAACCTCGTGGTTCAGAACGTGCCAACAGCTGCCAGAAGAATTCTAATCTTTCAGTCCTTGGACTATGGTGAGAAAGTTTGGGGCCAAAGTAATCTGCTTCTCAACACAAACCAGTCAGCCAGGCTGGAGGACTTCCCCTCGGGAGCCTGGCTCAGCTTCTCATCCATACAAACTCCTTTCGCAAGGTCTCAGCTGCAGGAACCTCATTCATCATCGTCAGATCCCTCCCCAGTAGGCATGGGACAAAGCTCTGTGAACTTGGTGGCCAGATGCAAACTAGTGTTCTAGCTCTAAGGCTGCCTCAGCCCACCAGGCCAGGATAGACTCAACAAGGAAGCCCCGAACACATGGGAACTCAGGAGTGATTAGCTTTTCACCTCTAATTACAATCCTTCGAGCCTTCCACCCAACTCTGAACCTGCCACCCAAATTCCACTCTACTTCACACTGTATGAGTACTTTCTCATACCCTACAAAGTCTTGTACAACTCACATCACAGTCCAGTTACTATTGCTGACATTAATACTGGCAGTCACCATTTCACAAAAACTTACTATGTTCCAGGGCTTTTAACTTATTCATGCCAAAAATCATAAAAGTTAGGCACCATTATTTTTCTGATTTTCCAAACAAACTAAAAACAACACCAGCAACAACTGAAGGCTGTGTATTTCCAGAGTCCTTGCTTTTGGTGTCGCTATCATGGGTTTCCTTACTGTCCCAAAGGCTTTGTATTACCATGATCGAGGCCGTGACCTTTGGCATATGAGATACAAAGTAGATGACTTTCTTGATAAGTGGCTTGTCGGAAGCCAGCCGACCAAGTCAAACCGGGTACCTGAATGGGGGAGCGGGGACTGAGAAAAAAGAGAAGACAGACAGGGTGCAGGAGGGAGAGCAGATCTCACAACTGCCTCTCCGAGTTTATTTCTTAACCTCCTTTTAAACACAATGTTTCTTTTTGCATTCCAAAACAACACAAAAGTAACATCCTGAAGATCCAGGTGCAATTGACACTCCCTTCGACACTCCCTTAGGCTATACTTAACCTTCTTCTTCCTGAAATTCAACAGAACCAGCCTTTTCTTTTTTATGCAAGCAGGCCTCCTGAGAAAAACCATGCACTCTTTTGAATTTGGGGAGCTTTAGCTCCCTACAATTCCCCCTTTTTTACTTTATAGTAGACTGTGCCTGTCTTAGGTGGCTTCCTGCGAAACATGGAGCTTACCCGTCATTGGAACATGTATTCCATCATACATGCCCTGTCTTAGGTTGTCCAGTTTCCAAGAAGTCCTTACCCGTCTTTGACTACCAGCCACTATATTGGGGTATTTTTATTTCTTAACTTTATTGCATGTATCTCGGAACCAACATCTCGCACTGCTTGTATTATGCATTTCACAAGATGAAACAGGCTAGAACGATAACAAATCCTAATAAATGAGTAAATGGTCCCCAAGTAGGGACTAAACCTTTTAAACCCTTTATAAATTCTTACACTGTTTGACCAGTATTTATTTGTAGTTCGGGAGCTTCTTTTAAGGCTATAAGAATACCTGCCACAACAACAGCCACAGCCCTTATAGATCTTCCTAAGGCCGTGTTAATTTTTTGTAAAACCTGTAACCTATATTCATCAAACCAAGGGCCTGTAAGGTTAACAGGAACCATTATAAATGGTGGTTATCTAAGCACAAGAACAGAAATGTTAACAGGAGTAACACAATTAGACAGCTGACAATTATTAACACAAGTCCGGCAGCCAGTTTCCAAATATGAATCTGCCAAGCGCCAGAGCTTGTTTTCCAGAGTCCAGCAGATAAAGCAGTCTCAGTGTTATAAGGCCGAGAGAAGTCCCAAACAGTTTCATTAAGTCCTGTTACTGGATACAAAGTGACATTCTCTTGATGACAACGATGCCACCATACTGAATCTTTTTGCAGATGCCTCTTCGAGTGACAAAGTTCAAACGGAATTGTATCATTATTGCTGACAGCTTTGCCATCAGGAGCCCCAAGCATAACAGCTCCTTTCTTATGCTAAGGCTGCTCCGTGATATTCAAACACCCAGGTTGGGAAGTAGAATTGAATAGAAAACAAATAGGTAGTCCTATTGCTGATCCGGAAAAATTAAAATTATCATATACATATTGCTGTTCCATGGCTAATGGCAATCCTAAAAGTTTAGAGTTATTAGAAAAAACCTGGATCTGTGGCCCAGACCAAACAGTTGGATGTAGTACCGGAGGATTTGGGATGTAAGCCCAATGCACTGCGGCATAAACTGTTGGATTAATCAGTATTCCCATCAGAAGAATAATCTCGATGTTCATTTTCGGCATGCTGCACTAGTCGTTCAGGCAACCAGCGTGCTCCGTCAGCTCCCTGCGGAAAAACACAAACATGCCCTCGCCCCCATATTAGTACAGGATCTGGTCCATTCCATTGTCCAGTTAACGGATCTTTCCATCTTACAGTGGCATAATTAAAAGTAGTAGTAGGATGCCATAAGCGCTCAGCTGCAGAGTGCCCTTTGGCATCCAAATTTAAAAAATTTAAAATGAATAAGGCATGATTTAAATAATTTTGTGGAGAATAGGGGTATAACTCCCCTTTTTTTATTTTCTCAAGTTGAGTCTTTAGAGAGCCATGGGCACGTTCCACAATGCCTTGACCTTGTGGGTTGTAAGGAATACCAGTTTTATGTTCAATATGTAACTGAGAGCAAAATGTTTTAAAAGCGACACTAGTATAACCAGAGCCATTGTCTGTCTTAAGAATTTGAGGACATCCAATAGCTGCAAAGCAGCGTAAGCAGTGATCAATAACATGTTTAGTGGCTTCACCAGTCAAAACAAAAGCGAAAATGAATCCAGAAAATGTATCTACAGTAACATGTACATATTTTAATTTACCAAATTCAGGAATGTGGGTTACATCCATCTGCCAAATTTGATTCGGTATCAAACCACGGGGATTAATACCATAATGAGGAACATGAAAAAACTGAGGGCAAGTGGGACAACTTTTTATAATTTGTCTTGCTGCTTCTCTGGTGAGATGAAATTGCTTTCTTAGATAAGAACTATTTTGATGATGTATAGCATGAGATTGTCGTGCTTGTTCAACATTACTAGCAAGCAGACATAGGTGGGTGGCTGCATCAACAAGTGCATTAGCTTTAGACAAAGGA
>NW_024349802.1:16078956-16092560 GCF_902729225.1 Pteropus medius | reverse complement strand
CCTTCGACACTCCCTTAGGCTATACTTAACCTTCTTCTTCCTGAAATTCAACAGAACCAGCCTTTTCTTTTTTATGCAAGCAGGCCTCCCGAGACAATCCATGCACTCTTTTGAATTTGGGGAGCTTTAGCTCCCTACAGTGGCTCTTGCATGGCACACAGTGATCTGAGCTTTATTTTTTCCTTTGTGAAAGTCGGGGTTGAAAATAATGCCTGCCTACCCAAGCTGTTTCATTAATTAAATGAGATAATAAAGTATTTAAAATACTCAGCATAATACTTGACAAACAATGGACCCTAATGAGCGTCTGTCAAAAGATTTAAGGAATTAACCTGTAGCAGTTAGCATGAATAGGGGAGACAAGAGACACAGACAATGCCAAGCAATGACTAGAAAAGGTGAGTCAGTGATATTTAGCATGTGGTGTGGCCCCAGACTTTTGGATGAGAAAGCCCAATGGCTCTCTCCAATTCTACTGGCTGTTGCTGTCTGTAGGTGTTCAGCCTTGAAGCGGCTGCAGCCATGAGGGTCTCCTCTGCGAGCGATTCACTTTGGTTCCACGGGCACCAATGACATCTCTAAGGCAGCCCTTCAAAAACACTGTTTTTGAGAGCTAATGATTCAAAAATAGTTCTATCTGAAGAGTTTTCTCTCCACTGCTAGGCAGAGAGGTAACTTAACACAGAAAGCAAAAGTCATAGAAACACTGGTTCATCTGTGTTTCTATATTGTCAGCTCACCACTTCTAAGACTCGAAGATTTCATCTACTAGTAAAATAGGGGGGAAAATAGGAAGAAATCTCAAAAAGGAATTTTATAAAATAAAGGAGATTTTTTTAAATCAAAAGAGTAGAAAGAACTTATCAGTATATTTTTTAATTGGATAAAATTTGATTAACATTTATCACACTGATCTTAGTTTTCTTAATTTACCATATGCCTGTGAAAATTTTGTTATGGAAATAATCCCAGTATATGGACAGATATTTGGAAATGATTGCAGTATATTATTTCTTAGAAAACCAGAATCGGTTATTATTCTCAATTTACAGAGGAGGAAATTAAGGAATACCTGGACTAAAGAGATTTTCCAAAGGCACAGTGCATTGGATGGGACCAAACTCAAAAATCTCAGAATCGGGAAGTTCTCATGATGCAGTAACCTAATTAATAAAACCTTAGCATAACCAATTTTAGGTTATAGTTTTGCAGCTGTACGTACATGAAGGAAAATTGAAAACTGCATCAGTTATCTTTGGGATTTTTCCATATACCCCCAGACCCAAACTACATATCTAGATATATCTAAAGTATGGCTACTGGTTTATTATAAGGATAATACTTTAAGCTGTATGTACGTAGACTCATATTGAAAGGCCATAACTTCACCATTCTCTCTCTGTCTTCCTCCCTTGTCCCACCTTCTTTTCCAGTCATTAACACATACTCCCCTACATTCTCAGTCCTACCGAATGTTCTGCCCTATATACTACAGTAGGAAAGAATTGGGGTGAGTAAAGTTTTTTTGTTTAAGTATTTAGAAACAAGTTGATAATGAAAACATCTTGGAAACTTAACTAATTAAGAGCCAGTCAAACTTTGCTGCAAGGTCCCAATGTCGTGATAATGTGTTTCCTGCTGAACTCAGGCTGCCTAGTTCTACCCATTAAGACTTCTCAGCTCCAGAGTCTTCAGCATTACAGCCCTTCAGCGCCACTACTTCAGAGCGATGCCTAATATCACCATAACTGCTGCAAATAATTTTTTTAAGGACTGAAAACTCTACATGCAAACACTTAAGCTGACTGCACATCTGGATGAGCCAATTTACAGACAACTCTGTTCCTTGGAATGATCGGAGAGCCCAGCTTCCAAATGCACATCTCTGTTCTTAATGGACCTCTGTCCTCTGGGATGTCAGTATGTGCACCTTCTGCTTCCTCCCACCAAACAGCAGCAGCAGCAGCAGCAATAGAAACAACAGCAATAAACGTTTCATATTCAAACTTATGCGGTTAACATTGGATTATGTTGTTTCCTTATAGACCTGTTCAGAACCTTTATCCTAATGTTCATTAGGAGTTTCCAAGTACGCTGAGTTTCTCAGATATATTTGACCAGAGGATCTATTTTTATACAGTTCAAGGAGGTAGCTTTTAAAAAAATTCCTGGACTATTTTTCTGTAGGGATGTGGTTTGGGAAATTATGTTCAAGCGTCAATGTGCTAAACTGGCATAACTTACTTGAGATCTTTCAGATTTGTAATTTTTACTAACTTTGTATCCTAGAGTGAAAAGATAAATTGCAGATGCTTTTAATTTTCAAAACCCATGAATCCCTGGACTTGGGCCTGAAACATTCTATAATTTTCTTCTTTCCAGGACCAAGGCCACCTCCCTCCATAAATCTATCCTCAGCTGTAATTAGAAAAGCAAGCATTTAATAAAAGCTCAAAACATGCCGATAAGCATGTTGCATACAATATTTCATTTAACACTCTAGTCAGTGCTATTGAATAACTATAATTATTATCCCCATTTACAAATGAAGGATTTGAATCTTGCTAGGTTAAGACATTTTTCAAGATAACCTGGGTAATTACTGGAACCCTGAAACACACCGTCTGCAGAGCCAGCATCTTGCAACACCTATTCCTTCTCTGCTGTGTAAACTAGCACCTCCACTAATGTCCCTCCTTGAGACTTTATCATACTTGACCTTGTAAAAAACCTGCACATGACTTTCCCCTTCTGTGGCCCCCAGTGCCGTAAGGATGTGTCGGTGTTTCATCAGCCCGTTTTTATTTGAATAGAGATAGAAAATAGCCGAAAGGATCAAGCCATCTGCAAAGAGGCAAAGGCGACTGACTGTCTGTCTCTTCCCAGACAAAGGCTATGTCCATCTAATTTCTTTGTGAGCTGCTCCACACTTGTGGGACCCTCAGGGAACACAAAAGACTTATGAAATGGGAAGAGCAGTCCAGCTGACTGATAAAAAGCCTTCTCTGTGTCCTGCGCCTCTGACTTGGACCCCAGTGAATACCATTTGTTTAAATAATGATCAGAACACAATAGATACGATGAGATTGCCAAGAGCCTGTCCATTCAGCTCTGCTTGGCTAAGGGAAAAAAGGAAAAGAAAAAGAAAAAAAAAACAAAACACGCTGAGGTGGCCGCGACATGCTTCACTGGGCTCAGATTTCTCCAAACTGAAGTTTGAACTGGAATCTTAAGATCTATCAATCCTAAGGAATAAAGAAGTTGGCAGACAGGCCCTTTCCCACCCCCACCCACTCCCCCAAAAAACAAGTCGAGTGGAGAGAAGAGGACTGGTAACTATTTAGGAGGAATTATCAGAGCAGTAGACCTTAGAGCTACTCCCTCCTGTTATGCCCCTTGGTGAGGAGTGGGGTGGTGGTGACTAATGTATTTTGAATGGTAGAAGTATGCAGAGATGAAGGAACAGCACCTTAGGTGTCACTGGATTGAGGTGTGAAGCCTAGCTCTTCCTTGCTCAGATTAGGTACTCTTGATCAAGCTGTTACTTCCTGAGACTTTGTTTCTTTACTTGAAAAATTAGAGAAAATACAGCCACCAAGTTTTATGCAAATTAAATGACTTCTTATACCTAAGGGCTGTGGAAATGGAACATTTTTGCTCATCATTGGAAGCAGACTCCTATCATCAAAACTATGGATGATTCATTACTCTCCATCTCCACTCTCACCCAAGAACTCTCAACTCTCCTTCCTGTTTTAGAAATATGCCACGTAAGAAATTTTTAAAGGAGCATGTAGTGCTTGAAATCCTGTATAATAGATAATGAAACAAATAGAGATGCTGGTGGAGGCATTATGTTTTGAGCTTCCATGAGAATTACGGCCATTTCTAGGAAAGAAAAGAGGTGATTGTTGCAACTCATCCCATACCATCTTCACAACTACTCCTGGTGCACCCTAAAGCCTGGCGTTCTAATTTAGAGGCGTAAAGGCACTTCCCTGGCCTGCAGCAGAAGGAACTCAGAAACTGCCCATTAAAGAATGACCACTGAATATTGTTTCTGCAGGGAGAGACCTTTGAAGTCCAGACTTCTCTGGGCATGAATGCTGTAGCCCAACTAGCAAAACCCATCTCATTGTGTTGCCAGTTGCATTTCCCTTCATCCAAACTCCATGTAACCAAGGGGAGGTACCAAATAGTGGTAATAAACTTGCCCATTGATTGGAACCCTGCACACCTAAGAAACATCACTACATACATAGCAAGTACTCAATAATTGGAAGCTACTTTGTAAATGAAAGATGTGACCAGTGGGGTGAGAAGCTTCTTCTCAAGATGGGAAGAATTTATAACCATGGACAGATTATCATCAAGGCGAGTCCAGAATATTATCCTCACGATTGCCAGAAAAATGCCATCTAATCTCTATCTTTTGCCCAGACTTTCATTTTCTTTAAATTCAATCACCTTAATTTGGTTCCTAATTGACTTTCTATTCTCCAAAATATCAAAATATAGTGTCCTTACTGTATGCTTCCTCTCATTCCTCCTGTAGAGGAGGCAAACTAATTTTTTCTCTACCCTTCTACATTCTTGGCTGACACCAGCCCCCTCCTATTATAAAAGACAGACGAATAGGAGAAAAATAGGCTGAAGTTCAATAACATGTATACTTCTTGTATACATGGGAGATACCCAGGAAAACTAAGTAAATTCTCAAAATAATCTAAGTCACCACTTTAAATACCTTTAGCTAAAGACAGAAGAAAGATAGGGAGGGGGTGTGTCTGAGAAGGCCAGTTATGGGAGCTTTTCAAGCAAAGCACAGTAAAGAAGGGCATGGTCATTATTAAGATTTAAGAACATGCCTTCTCCATTAAGAGTTTCTAGAAATTTGATCATCCTCCTCTTCCTGGTACAGAGAGGGCAATACTCTTATAAAAGGAGATTTCCCTTATATACTCTCCCCCTTAACTGCTTTTTCTGTTCCTCAGTTTTAGTTACAGGTGGTCAACCATAGTCCAAAAATATTAAATGGAAAATTCTGGAAATCATAAGTTTTAAATCGCTCACCATTCTGAGTAGCGTGACGAAATCTTGTGCCATCTCGCTCTGTCCTGCCTTGGATGTGAGTCATCTCTTTGCCCAGCACATTCGTGTCGTATGTGTTCCCTGCCCATTAGTCGCTTAGTAGCCATCTCAGTTATCAGATGGGTTATGAAAGAGAGAGAGAGACCACATTCATATAGCTTTCATGATAGTATATTAATACGATTATTCCATTTTATTATTGTTGTTAATCTCTAGCTGTGCCTAATTTATCAATTAAACTTTATCATAGATTTGTATGTATAGGAAAAAAAAACCAGTTTTTAAAGGGTTCGGCATTTTCCAGGGTTTAAGCATCCACTGGGGGTCTTGAAACGTATCCCCGCGGATAAGGGGGACTACTATAAATTTAAATTTCTCTTACAAAAAGGTAACTTCTCCTTGGTTTTCAGAGGTTCTCCTGTGTCTGCAGCCTCTTGAAAATAATCAGCCCCAAATAATCAATATGCCAAAGAGATATATTTTGAGGTGGCATATTTTGCTCCCCTTCACTCAATGCTTTTTTACTCTCACCTTACCTCCTTTCTGTATAAGTGGATGTTATATCAAAACTGTACCCAAATTATCCTAAAAAGGCTGCGAATAATCTCATATGTATCTAAATTAATCCTAATCCATTCTCACCTGTCCCTCACACACACATACAAAAAATATTATGTAAAATCAGGGATCCGAGAGAAAAAATGACCAGGTCACTGCAAAGAAACCATTCATCCTCTGTCCCTTCCCCGCTGCTGTGGGTTTGCAGAGAAGGATTTGCAACCCTCACACTAAGAAGCTGGAGAGTACGTTAGGCTCCATGGAATAAACAAGAAAATTGCAACAGTGTGAATTAGACACAAAAAAATTCAAGTAAAGGACAGCATTTGTTCATTAAGCATCTGGACATGCAAGCCTCAGAAGTTTCATATTGGCCTGATTTGGCCAATTAAGAAAACTATTTTTGTTCACTTTTTTTTTTTTGGCCTAGCTCTAACTATTTATTCCCAGATGGAGCCCACCCAGGGTGGTATATCAAGAGAATGTTAGCCCCAATTTTGATCTCAGTGTGAGGCCTTCAGAACTTAATCACAGGAGTCCAGAACCAAACAACACTTAAGAATCAGTTCTTTCAGTTTTCCATACAAAGAACTTCCTGGAACACAGGCAAGCACCAGACTGACTCAGCCCGGCATTTACCCAAGTCATGAAACTAGACCGACAACCCTTCAAGTGGCTCCCAGTGCAGGTGGAGTGAGTCTTTTTTCCCAGGACAGTCATGGCTGCCTCGCTCCTAAATCTGTAAGGGAGGCCAAGTGGTGACGAAGGGTCTTTCTTGCCTTCTCAAAAAAAAAAAAAAAAAGGTATTGTCAGAGTACAAAATGATATAGCTGGCAAGTTCCCCAGCTGAGAAGAAACACAGAAGTCTCATTCTATATTCTACTGCTTCTGAGCTCATGTAAAAAAAAGAAAAATAGTTCAGATGATAATGATTATGTCAAGAAAAACACAAGGTCCCACCAGACTTCTGGGGAAGAGTTTTATTGAGCAGAGAAATGCATGTGAAGGTCTAAACTAGAGGAGCCAAGACCTTCCTAAAGAAAAGAATGTGGAGGGGTCCAGAGGGGGTGATCTTGGAGGGCAGGAAGCCAGCAAGATGGGAAGCCCATACAAAAGGAGATGGGGAGAAGAGAAAGAACATGTCTGGCACCTAGACAGAAAACAGAAAAAGAACAGAAATAAAAAAAGTGGATTTTATGAAGTTTGGACCTCCATCTATTTAAGATGTTAGGATATTTGTAAAAGAAATGAACCCAACATCAAGCTGGTGATGGATAAACAGATCGCGCTAGGGGATCTGGTCACATTTGAGTTATAAATCCCTTTTTAATGAATATTTTGAAAAGACAAAAATGGATCCATTTATCTCTTGTTAAAAGATAAACTGAGGGTTATTAAATTTTTTAAGAGTTCATTTGAGCAAAAATCCATTCGAATATGGCACCATCTAATCTAGCATATAGAAAGGAGCTCCAAGGAGCTGTAAAAATGAAAGACTTTCATATGCAGAAAGGAATAGGAACAAGGAAGTTATACTGCACAAAAAGTGGGTTGTTTATTGCAAGGTTACTTTCATTTACGGGAGGGCAGGGGTCTATGAGGCAGATGACCTAACTAGTGGTGATGAGGCAATTCCTGTTCCACTGGTTAAGATTCCATTTCTGAGAAAGCCAAAGCTGTATTTAAGTCTGGGTTTGGTGACACAGGGCTTAGCATAAGCAACTCCATTTTGGGTCTGTTGCCTTGGTTCTTAACACTCTTTAAATTGAGTGCCTAGGACTTCTTTAAGCACAAAAGCCATTCAATGAACATTTATTACTTTTTCTTTTTTCTTTTCTTTCTTTTTTTCTTTATTTTTTATGCCTGGTCTTTCTAGGTGGTTTCCCATCCAAGTACTAACCTGGTCCGACCCTGCTTAGTTTCTGAGATTAGACATCAGGCTTATTCAGGGTGGCATGGCCGTAGAGCATGGACCATGGCTCCACTGGGGCGCCAACCAGGACCTTCTGCGTGTAAAGCAGATGTGTTAACCGCTACACTATGGAACCATGCCTAAACATTCATTTCCATTTTGACAGCAGATTTTATTGTTTTGGTGAAGTAGGAGGGGCAATAGGAGGTATAAGAGAGTTCTGTCTCTCTCTTCAGCTAGCTTTCTATAGTCTAATTCTGATTCAACTATACTTCCATATCACTATATACACATTTAACTGTTTCATACAACTGTAAATCTCCTTTTTGTGCTAAGCATTTTCAGATTCTTATGGCCCCTTCCTTACCTAAGAGAATCAAAGTTAAGAGGTTTAGGAACTTACCCAAAATCCATGGCTAAGATTTGGACACATGTTTTTGACTCCTAGATTAGAGTTCTTTCCTCCACATCTATGTGTTTCTCAAAGCATGGGCCACAGACAGCAATATCATGTCACCAGGGAGCATGTTAGTAATGCAGCTGCCAGCTAAGGGCTAAGAAAAGTACTGCACAGAAAAACCATGAATTGGCATATGAGAGCCCAACAGAAATGCAAAATTTCTTGCCCTACTCCAGACCTCCTAAGTCAGAATCTGCACTTTAACAAGATCCCCAGGAGCTTCTTATGCACATTTCAGCTTAAAAGCTGGCATTCCACCATACCAACTTCTCCAACCAGAGGGCATCCTTTTCTAGTTATGGCATTACTCTGGATATAAAAAAAAGTTTGGTATGAAATTTGAAAATTCTTTGCTGTTAAGACACCATATGGGATTTAAAAATAGGCTACAAAGCTGTTTGTTTAGAATAATTGCATTTTAAAATAAATTTTGTATAAAAAGGATTGTATATCCACACAGAGTATAAAGGCTGAAAGGATTTCGATGAAAATGTTCTCCCTGATGATGGGATTTAGGGCAACTTTGGTTTTTTTCCCTTAGTTTTATTTAGGGATCAACTATTATTTTTTTTTAAATAAGTTTTTTGGTAGAATTTAGCCAGCTAAAGGGTCAAAAAAAGTAGTGCACAGAAAAACTACAAATCGGCATAAAAGAGCCCAACAGAATGCTACTACTGAAGTTTTCTGGGGTACTAACCAAGCACGAAGGGAGGGCTCGCAAGCATTCTAATACATCAGCCTCTCTGCTCTCTGCCAGGACGGGGCTCTTTCTTCCGGCCCCCAGGGGGCAGCCCTGCTGTAAGTTACAAGAACCTGCTCTTCTTTCTCACAGTGCCTCATATCAGCCACAGCTCATCTACACCGAGGGTCTGAAAGATTCTGGGCATTTGAACATCAACAAATATTGTAGACAGAGAGATAATATTTTTAAACAGGGCAAACTCCCCAAATAAATAGAAAAGAAACAAAACACAACCCACATTGCTCAGCCGTAGCACCAAAGCATCTGTAGCTACAGTGATATCTGTGTTTGTAGAGAGTTGGGGGAAGGTGGGAAAACATAAACACAGCACAGACACTAGACAAAGTTCAGATTGCTTAAGAACCAGTCTAGTGTCATTCTTACTAGCTGTTTAACCTTGGATAAGTCACTTGATTGCTCTGTTCCTCTATTTCATCCCATTGTCAGCTTCCCAAGCTTCAGCTTTGAGGATTTAAGGAGTGCTTTGAAAACTCTCAAGTATATAGATATGAGTTTCCCTGTTGCACTAGTCTAAAGAAAAACACATTCCTGTGTGTCTTCTCTCTTCTCAATTCTCTACTACAACACTATTTCTCTTCTGCCACCAGACATGAGTTTTTCACACAACAAGCAATTCTATGACACCAGCTGGATATCCTACAATTTAATTCAATTCTGATGCTATCTACCTGGAGATAGCATCAGATCCTACAGGTTAAGGGCTCAATCCAACAAGACTGCCCCCTTATCCTTCAGGTGCCAATCACAAGTCCCAAGTTGTCACTCGTGCTTCTGGCTGATGGGCTGTAAATTGGAGGTTACCACTGCCTCCTCCTCAAGTTCTATTAATTTGTTAGAGTGGCTCACAGAACTCAGGAAAACAATAGATTACCAGTTTATTATAAAAGGATGTAACTCAGGAATTACAATGTACATATATAATGTTATATATAATTATATATAATGTTATTAGCTTTTTACCTTTATATAAAAGGATATAATTCTGTTGGGAAATTATACATAACTCACATGTCTGGTGTCAGAAGTGAAATAGTGTTGTATATTTCCCTTTACCCTTCCAAGTTCTTTCATCTGGTCTATTAATCGAATAGATATGAGACAGATTAACAAAAGAAAATTACTGAATTTAACTACATACGTGCATATGGGAACCTCCCATACATGAAAGGTTCAGAGACAAGGGGAAAATGAGGTATATATGACATTCTGAGCTAAGGATGAGGTAAGGCACCTTGGGATTTTAGAGACGAGGAAGGTCATTCTTGGGATGATAAAAGCAGATGTTGAGTAATTTGAAGTTTGCCCTGTTCTGTAGATAGGTCACAGAAAGTTACCTCTGGTAATAACTCTTATCATAGGCAAGGTCCGAAATTTAAATTACTTCTAGGAGAGGTAAAGGTTTCTTGTGGCCCCACAGGGTCTCGATTGCCTTCAGCTCAAAATAATTCACATGCCATAGTGGTACATCTTGGGAGAGGAGGGCTTGTTCTGAACCCCCTCAATTTCATCTGCTTGATGAAAGAGAGGCATAGGGTAAGGTACGTGGGAAGACGTAGGAGCGTCTGTGCCCTCTCTGGGCAAGCTACTCTCACAGCACCTCCACGCGTTCACCGACCCAGGCGCTCATCAAATTTCGTTCAAGAGTTTTGATAGATCTTTGATCTCCTCTAATCTCCTTCTAATTTACTTGGTTTTTCTGGTAACCAGCCCCTTTCTGAGACTATGTGGGGACCTCACCCTAAATCACTTCATTAGCATAAACTCAGGTGTGATTGAAAGGGCTTGTTATAAATAACCAAAGATAAAATTGCAAGGAAAAATTACAAGGGTTTTAGGAGCTTTGTACCAGGATCCAGGGACAAATATGAAATATATTTCTTATCTTAACCACAGCTGATGATTCAACATTTGTCCCACTAGATCTATCCAGTCTGTATCTTTGGACTGTGTTGTCCAGACTCCCTTACCCATTGACTTCTGTTTGGCTTGGCGGATTGGAAGCAACAATAAGAAACTAGACATCACGAGGAGATGGAGGTAGAGATGAAGTTATTTACTCCTTCACTCCCACACCCTTCTCATCACATACCTATGTTACCGTAAAGAAACCTCAGGAGTGTACATGCCACCATCTGTACTAACTGAAGGCCTGAAGACATTCTTGAGAGTTTGGAGGGGTTTTGTGCTCATTATTATTAGGTCTACTTATTAACTTTGTCGCCAAACAATAATCTTATAAACCTCAGAACTTTAGGATGGGAAGTAACTTGGGGCGTGATTAAGCCTTGTAGCTCCCAGATTGTTGGTGACAGTTCCTCGGTATCTGAGGAGCTGTGGAAAGGAGCACCAAATGCATGTGCTTGTCTGCGGTGTAGTCTGCAGGTGGAATAAATCATGTGTCAATACAGAAACTCCCTGTTTTTTTCCCAAATGCATGTAGATAAAATTATGACAAAATATAAACCTTGTAGAGGCATGACTGAATTCATGGGGGCTTGTAAATCATTGCAGACTTTCTCGGTACAATTAAAAGTACAGTCACTATCATGGAGGACCATTTTAATATCAAAATTTTGGAATAATTCATGTAGGCTGACTTCCAATGAATTCTCTCTTTTTATTGTTTTGGTTTATCATTTTGGGTAAACTGTTTTCCCTTCCACTGATGCATTCCTCAGAAACTCATTGAACTCCTCACATTATGTTCGACATTAAAATAAACATTTGGAATCCTTTGAAAAGTGAAAAGACAAACACCATCTCATGGACCTTATGTTCTAGTGAGGAAGGCACTTATTAACAAATTATTATCCAAAGATTTGTTTAGATTACATTTGTGACAAATGCTGTGAATGAAAATTATAGGGTAAGAGTGTAGATATATCAAGGGACATTATCTGGTCTAACGTGTCAGGGAAATTCTCTAAAGAAGAGATATTTGAGTTGAGACTTATTAATATTCTTGAAGGAAACCGCTTTGCCACACTTCGCTGATCACTAAGCCAGTGAACCCAACTCAGGACTTCTCCACCAGGTATATTTTATAGCTGGTATTTTAAAATGAGCCCTTGACAATTATCAACATATTTTTTGTACTTTTATCATACATGGACATTTTACTTCTTGCTGTGCATATATTTTTAAAGATGCTCATTTTAAGGCCCCTCAAGCTAAATTCTAAAACAGGACAGAAAAGAAGTCTTATTATTGTGATTCGAAGCATTTTTCTTTACTACTGGAAAATTGATCAGGAGCAGATGGTAAGTGTGAATGTATTTGCTTAAGTTATCTTATAAATATTCTGGGCTATGTTAAATAAATTCATTAGCCTTTGATTCTAAGGTCATATACATCATGTTGACTCAATCTGGTTCTAGCTCGTGCTGTGGATATTGTAATTTTATGAAGTCATCATGGACTAGGAGACAGCTCTTTGCTGAATGTAGAGTTGTCAAGGCTGTGAGATTTGAACCTAACTCACTTGACACTGACTTTGAATGATTCTTGAAATTCTCTAGTGTTCAGAGAAATGAAAACTTCTTGTATATTGAAAAAAATAAGTATTAGCAAAGAACTTGAAAAGAACTCCAATGAATCCTGAGTGAATGCAATCACAGAAGGAATAGGGAATTGATGAAATACAGCCAGTGCAAAACCTCCTAGCAGTTGTTGAAATAAGAGTATCTGTAAAGCAAAGTATGAGGAGAGGGGGTCCAGGGTGGGAAACTGTGGGGAGTTTGATTCCCAAGGGGGCAGGTTCTCAGCTACCCGCCATGCGGTTAGAGGGGTTCTGGTACCAATTTCAATGTGGGGAAAGAGTTCTGCACGAGGATACAGAGAGGAATGAGACGCCGTTTGTACCTCTAGGGGCTCAAAGTGTCAGTGAGTGCTTCTGCAACTTCTGTACCCCAGTCCCCGCAGACGACCGAGCACCGCCCTCAGAGCCCCGAGGCGCCGGGAGGGCCGTGAATTTGCCGCAAGTGAGCCGTATCTCGAAAGTCTGCAGTTCCGGCTCAAAATGGACGTCACTAGAGAGCTTTTGGCCAGATCTACCATATACATATATATGCATATATATGTTCATCTATATGCATATATATGTATATGGTGGATTTTCGAAGGAAACCTGTGTGGACCCCTGGTCTACCAGAGAAAGCAGGCCGCTCCCAGCACCTCCACCTTCCCGGAGTGTGGACACCGGGCGTTCCAGAGCCACAATTCAGCAGGATCTCTTTTCATCCCAGAGGCCCCGGGGCTCCTTCCTAAGGCCTCTGCTCCTTCCTGCTTTCCGCATTGGAAATCAGACTTCAGGACGGAAGCAGACACCTCCCACTCCCTCACCTTTCTGCCTGGGATGGTCGTAATGGTCCCCGTGGACGCATTCAAAATGAAGAAATGAAAGGCTCGAAGAGGTGATCGCAAAGCTCATAAGGCACGGAGGCGGAAATCAGACCCACAGCTGTCTGCAGTGTCCCCACTGACCTCTTTCCAGCGGGTGACGGCCTCCAGGGACGGAGGGGCCAAAGCCTCCCTGGGTCCGCTGTCTGTGGGTGGCCTGGAGCTCTGCACGAGGATACAGAGAGGAATGAGACTCCGTTTGTACCTCTAGGGGCTCAAAGTGTCAGTGAGTGCTTCTGCAACTTCTGTACCCCAGTACCCGCAGACGACCGAGCACCGCCCTCAGAGCCCCGAGGCGCCGGGAGGGCCGTGAATTTGCCGCAAGTGAGCCGTATCTCGAAAGTCTGCAGTTCGGCTCAAAATGGACGTCACTAGAGAGCTTTTTGCCAGATCTACCATATACATATATATGCATATATATG
>NW_024349802.1:16048961-16078945 GCF_902729225.1 Pteropus medius | reverse complement strand
AAATGATAAGAAAGCTTAACAGCCTTATTGCTAATATGTAAAAAGTTTTAGTGGTGAATAGAAGATCAAACCAACCACAACATTCCCTTAAGCCAAAGCCTAATCCAGAGCAAAGCCTACCTCTCTTAATTCCATGAAGGCCAAATGAGGTGAGAAGCTGCTGAAGAAAAGTTTGAAGCAGGCAGAGTTTAGTTCAGAGATTTAAGGGAAAAAGCTGTTTCCACAATGTAGAAGTGCAGGGGGAAGATGTAGAAGCTTCAGCAGGTTATCCAGAAGATCTAGCTCAGATAATTAATGAAGATGGCTACGGTAAACAACAGATTTTCAATGTAAAACAGCCTTATATTGGAAGAAGATACTGTTTAAGGTTTTCATAGCTAGGAAGGAGAAGTCAATGTCTAGCTTCAAAACTTCAAAGGACAGATTGACTCTTTTGTTAGGGACTAATGCAGCTGGTGACTGTAAGTTGAAGTTAATACTCATTTACCATTCTGAAAATCCCAGGGCCTTTAAGAATTATGCTAACTCTGCTCAGCCTGTGATCTATAAATGGAACAACAAAGCCTAGATGACAGCACATCTGTTTACAACATGATTTACTGAATATTTTAAACCCACTGTTGAGACCTATTGCTCAGAAAAATGATTCTTTTCAAAATATTACTGTTCATTGACAATGCACCTGGTCACCCAAGAGCTTTGAAGGAGATGTACAATGAGATTAATGCCCACTAATACAATATCCATTTTGCATCCCATGGATGAAGGATAATTTCAACTTTCGAGTTTTATTATTTAAAAATCATAAGACTATAGCTGCCATAGATAGTGATTCTTCTGATGGATCTGGGCATAGTAAATTAAAAACCTGGAAAGGATTCATCATTCTAGATGTCATTAAAAACATTTCTGATTCATAGGAAGAAGTCAAAATACCAACATTAACAGTTCAGAAAAGTTAATTCCAACCCTCATGGATGACTTTGAGGGGTTCAAGATTTCAGTGGAAAAAAAAAAAACTGTAGATGTGGTGGAAATAGCCAGAGAACTAGAATTAGAAGTGGATCCTGAAAATATGACTGAATTGCATGATAAAATTTTAACAGATGAGGAGCTGCTTCTTATAAATTGGTTTCTTGAGATGGAATGTACTCCTGGTGAAGAGTCTGTGAAGATTACTAAAATAACAATAAACAATTTAGACTATTACATAAACTTAGTTGATAAAGCATCAGCAGGGTTTGAGAAGATCGACTCCAATTTTGAAAGAAGTTCTATTGTAGGGAAAGTGCTATCAAACATCATCACGTGCTACAGAGAAATCATTCTTGAAAGGATGTGGCAAATCTCATTGTCTTATTTTAAGAAATTTTCAAAGCCACCCCAACCTTCAGCAACCACCGCTCTGATCGGTCGGCAGTCATTACATATCAAGGCAAGACCTTGCACCAGCAAAAAGATTACAACTCCCAGAAGGCTCAGATGTAATGTTTTTAGACATAATTGCACACTTAATAGACTACAGTATAGTGTAAATCAAAAAAAAAATTTATGTTACTTGCTTTTTTGAGATATTCACTTTGTTGTGGTGGTCTGGAACCAAATCCACGATATCTCTGAGGTATACTTGTCAAGTAGTTTGAAATCAGAGTGTGGTGCCTCCAGCTTTGTTCTTCTTTCTCAAGATTGCTTTGGCTATTGGGGATCTTTTGGGGTAGCATACAAATCTTATAATTGTTTGTTCTATTTCTGTGAAAAATGACATTAGAATTTTAATAGGGATTGCATTGAATCTATAGGCTGTTCTGGGTAGTATGGACATTTTAACAATATTCTTCCAATCCATGAGCACAGAATATCTTTCCATTTATTTATATCTTCTTCAATTTCTTTCATCAATGTCTTATCATTTTCAGTGTACAGGTTTTGTGCTTCCTTGGTTAAATTTATTCTTAGGTATGTTATTCTTTTTGGTGCCATTATAAATGGAATTTTTTCTTAATTCCTCTTTCTGATAGTTCATTATACTGTACACAAACATAACAGATTTTTGTATATTGATGTTTCAGCCTGCAACTTTACTGAATTCATTTATTAGTTCTAATAGTTTCTTGTGGAGTTTTTAGGAGTTTTCTATATGTAAATATCATGTCATCTGCAAACAGTAAGTTTTACTTCTTTTCCTGTTTGGATGCCATTTTTTTCCCCCCTAATTGCTCTGACTAGGACTCCCCAATACCATCTTGAATAGGAGTGGCAAGAGTGGGCATTCTTGTCTTGTTCCCAATCTTAGAGGAAAAGCTTTCTGCTCTTCACCATTGAGTATGATGTTAGCCGTGGGCTTGTCATATACAGCCTTAATTGTGTTGAGGTATGTCCCTCTATACCCACTTTGTTGATAAGATCCATTTTTTTGAAAGGTTAAAGAACTGAAAAAAACAACAATTCTAATGTCTGTCTCTAATGAAGCTTGAGATGGGAACATTTTCTAAGTAAGAATAGAGAGCAAACATCTATTTAATTTACTCTTACTTTTTAATGAGTATGGTAGCAACCTTGCTTGGTCAGGTTCTGGAATCTCTTTTCCAAATCTTAACATATCTGATTGTTATAAGTTCAAATACAATCATGAAAACAGGTGATTAGTAGGTTTATGTAATAACCCAACAAGATTGAATTTGAGATTGTTTTTGGTTCATAACTACTTTAGAAACAAAAGGGGAGGATGAAGGAATTTTAGATTCAAAAGCACCATACTGAACCTTGTTTTAACACTACTGAAAATCAGCAAGTCACTTATTAAAGGTCACAGTTTCATTTCTAACTAAGAGGTTAAATCAAAGCTGAGTACCACTATCCAATAATGGCTCTGTAATATCTGTCTTCCCCTGTCAGGAAGAATTCATTCTTTATTGATATGGCAAATATTTATGGGTTGCTTATGTTACACCATCAGTTCTTCTAAGTCTTGGAAATACTGAGATGAATAATGGACATTTCTGTCCTCAAGGAGCTCATGGTTAATGAGGGAGGCATATAAGAGAACCAACCACCACAATAGAACACCAGTGGGTTGTAATCTGTGAGCACACTGAGGGGACTGAGCGCAGCCTGCAGGGCCAGGAGAGACCATCCAGAGGAACTTACGTACTGTAACTCAGTCCTGAAAGATAGATGGTAGTTAGCCCAACGGGAGAGGGCATTCCAGGGAAAAGGAACATTGTGTCCAAAGGCAAAGCAAAGAGAGTATGGAGTATCTGGGAAATGATAAGTATTTCACAGTGTACACACTTGGCAATGGAGAAAGATGAGGCTGAAAAATGATGCCACGCCAGCAGAAAAGAATCCCCATGCATGCTACAGACATCACAAAGACTGACTCTTGAAGGAGGTAAAAAACCAGACTAGGGCCAATAAAGCACAGAATTTAATTATGACTTTACAAATTCTTATTTAAGATCAGACAATCTAGAGTACTATAACACTAAAATAAATACATTAAAATTCAGAATGAAGTGTTTTTTAAACATGTTTACTATGGGCAACATGATTCCATCAACTGATTCTAATTAGACCAATACCTGAATTTTACATGGGAGTGGACCTTTCAGGAATAAGGAGCCAGCTCTTCCCAAAGAATAATCAAACATAATGCCCATTAGCTATAGGTTGGGGGTAGGACCTTTTATCATAAACCTTTAGGAAGCAGTTTATGGAGAAAGGGAAGCTGGGGGCTGGTCAAGGAGAGACTCTAAGAAGAACCAAGAGGTGGGACTGGGAACTTTCTGTATGGCTAGACAATGACATGGGTGGAGCCATTGTGTGGCCAGTCAGAGCTCTGAAGCCATTAATTTGGGCTGGAAATCCTGCTCCATCACTTACTGGACATGTGATGGTGAGCAAGTTATGTGGCTTAGTATCAGAATCCTTGTCTATAAAATAGAAAGAACAGCACTTCTGTGGGTTTTACTGGGGACAAAATAAAAACCATATTCAAAGCACCAAACACACCTAGTTGGCACATCACTCTGCAAATTACAGTTCTTATTCTATTGAAACATTACAATGTCTCTAGGGTGATACATCTGTATTCCTTCTCTCCAGACAATAAGAAGCCAGATGGAAAATGGGAAGTAACCTAATGTTCAACAAGAGGGAAATGCCTAAGTAAATTATACTACACAAGCTCAGTAGGATATTAAGAAGCCATTTTAAAAGGTAAGTATGAAGGCCATACAAACTTTAAAATGATTAGTTTAAAAAGATAAAATTCTAAATGTACTCTGATTAAAATTATGTCAAAATATGGGCTACACTGAAAAGACATATAGAAGAAATAAAAATAGAGTAGAAAGAGTATGGATTTTTTTAATAAACAGTCATTATGCTACTCAACATCATTAGTTATTAGAGAAATGCAAATTAAAAATGAGATAACATCATATATCCTAAAAATAAAGGACATCTAAAAATAAAGGACAAATAAAACCAAGTATTGGCAAGGATAAGGAACAACTGGGACTCTCATACATTGCTGTGGAAGAAAAAGTTCTTCTACCAGTTCAGAAACAGTTTGGCAGTATCTACTAAATTAAACAAGGCCATACCCTATGACCTGATATTTCCAATCTTGGGTCTAACTCCAACAAATGAGTGGTTATTTTTACTAGAAGACAACTATAAAAATGTTCACTGTTGTCAAAATTGTCCCCAGACCAGAAACAACCTAAGTGTCCATCTACAGAAGAATGGAAAAATAAATATAGTGTATTCATATAAAGGAATACTACACAGCAAAGTAAAAGAACAAATTATTGCTATATGCAATAAGGATGAATCTCATAGATATAATGTTATACAAAAGAAGCTAGACACAAAACAGTATATATCATATAATCTCATGTATATGCAGTTCAAAAACAGGCAACACAAATCTAGAGAGTGGTCAGAGTAGCGATTATTTGGTGTGGGGAGGTAATTGATTGAGAGAACACATAAGAATGCCCTCTGGTGTGCTAGAGAAATTCTTAATCTGGGTGGTAATTACACAGGTATATAAAATTCATTGACCTAATCACTTAAGATATATGTACTTTGGTATACATTAGTTATACCTCAATTTAAAAAAAATAGAAAATTATTATTAGTATCAAGTTTTTAAAAAATTGAAATCAAACAAAAATTTAAGATAGAATCTGCTTTACTTTCTCTCCTATCTCTTTTCCTTTGAAATTTGTTTTGTTTGGAGAATTATCTGAAGTACTCAGTGAAAATACATTTCTGAAACAAATAGTTGGCCATTTTTAAACTATTATGCAAAGCAGTATACAGTTAAATATATTTTTGATTTTTTTTTCATTTTATTTTATAACATTGGACAATCTTTTCCTCTTCAGATCCTTCTAAGCTTGTACAAAGATTGAGAATTTTCAGTGCCTTGTTTGGGCCATAAGAATTTATGAACAAAATCCTGCTAGCATTCAAAAGTATTTGAGTAGTTGGGGGAATATTTAAAATACCTGATATGGTATTCCAGCCTAGACTAGCCTATGCACTATATGTGTTTGTAGATTCCCTAATGGTTAATGAGATCCCTTTTCTTGCAAATATTTCCCTTTATTTAACTTCTGTCTTTTGAGTATATACTGTATACTGAAACATAAATTCTTAAAATTAAAATTTCTGACAATTTAGTTCAAGTTACTGATATACCTATGGAGTCTCGAGCTTTGTCTATCCTGGCATAAAATGTATGTTGAATGCAGTTCCAAAGAGACACATTAAACTCCAAGTTATAGCTTATCTGGGCAGTGTAGGTAGCTTTGAAGATGTGGCAAAAGGCTTGTCTACAGAAATCCCTTCCCTGTGTACTCAGATCTTGCCCCTGAAAGGTCACCCCTGAATGTCAGTAGATCCCAGAATCTCCTTCAGAATCCACCGCTGCAAACCTCCCTGGTCCCCTCCACTCCAAGGAAGGAGAAGGAAGAGGAGGGAAGCCTGTCTTCTGCAGATGTCTGATGGCTGGGGCATCTCCTGACTGCAGCAACATGCCCCAGTACTATTTATTATGAACTAGAATGGTTCCAAAACTATTTAGTTTACATAAAGAAATTCACCATTTCTTTAGCGAATTCGACTTACATCATTTGTCTACAAGATAAAGAATACAGCTAATAAAAATATGTTTCCATTCAGTTCTAATAAAATATGTTTCCATTAAAAAGAAGTTCTAATAAAATATGTTTCCATTAAAAAGAAGAAGAAGAAGAAGAAGAAGAAGAAGAAGAAGAAGAAGAAGAAGCAAGAAGAAGAAGAAGAAGAAGAAGAAGAAGAAGAAGAAGAAGAAGAAGAAAGAGAAGGAGAAGGAGAGTGAGGAGGAGGAGGAAGGAGGAGAGGAGGAAGAAGAAGAAGAAGAGGAGTACTCCAATAGCTAAGCATGAGGGGGAGAGGGAGCAGAGGGAGGGAGAGGGAGGGGCGGGGATGGGGGAGAGGGAAAGAAGATTAAGAAGAAGAAGACCAAGGGAGCATTTCCTCCGCCTCCAGGGGCTCCTGCTCCTTGGCCTCCTTTCCACACTTTTCATCCTGGCACCCCTCGGGTCTAGAATTTTTTCCGTCCCTCCCACTGTGCTCGCTGCTTCTGCTTTCTACATTATGTACACCCAGTTAGTTCACCATATGAACTAGAATCGGAATAATGGCATTTAGAATTCTGTACTGATTTGCTTTTAAAAGGGACCTAGGCCCACACCCTTTAAGAACAAGAGTTACTTTTATAGGTTACCATGGATATATTAGTACGAGATTAATTTAGAATTTCCAAAGTTAAAAAAAAAAAAATCAAATCTTTCGATCACTATGATCACAATCCTAAAAGGCCACCATGCTAAGAGACTATAATCAAGGAATGGTATTGATAACTTTCACCCCTGCAGAGGCTCTTAAACAGCTAAAAGGGTCTAGGCTGAAAAAGAAATTTGTTGGTCTAGGCTGAAAAAGCCTATTTCCATGGGCTTTTTCATAGATACCACCTGGCAACTGACCTGTTTCACTGTCAAGATCAATGACACGAGGCTCATATGTGATATTTTCCCAACATCTGTGGGCTTGAAAACAATTTTGAAAACCTGCGGCTCAGCACTTGGCATTTAACCAGAATGTTCCCAATTCCCCAGAGCCAAATCTGTTTCTTATTCCACTATAGAGTGCCTCATTTATCTTTCCCAGAAGAATATGTAATAAAAACTAGAGTTTAGTTTGGTTCAGAGGACATATAATGGACAATTAAAACTGTCTTAGAATAATAGCTTCTTTTTGAAAATTATATCAGGTCTAGATTTTTTATTCTAGGAATGTATATGTGTATGATAATCCAGTACTACAATTTTTATTCCCTTCAATGTCTTCATTAGCAGATTAATAAAATGTTAGGTAAGAAAGAGCAACACAGCTAAAACAGATAGATCAAAGACCACATGTCTTTTAGTATAATTATTTACAGAACCCTGAAGATAAATTTTATACTATTGCTAATAGCCTACCTTTATTCAAGAGGGGACAAAACGATTTGGTGCCATTTTTATAGTATATGAAAATTCATTTCTTCTTACCAAAAGAGAAAAAAAGATACAAATTGATTTGATACAATTCTTTATTTTTTTAAAAAAAGAGTAAAGTCTCTACTATGGGGAAAAAATATAATGTTGTGGTCATATTTACATTTGCTCAATCCTAGAAGTATAGGTTTAGACTGCCCTATAGTGGTCAGATTTATTTCTGTGAGAATAATCTGGAAAACTCCTGAACAAACATAAACCATCGTGGGATTCAGGGTGGCAACTGGCCTGACAGAGTCTTGTTTATTTTAAACATGTACCCATATTATTTTAACCCAAACTTTAAATGCTATCAAAATGTTTTAAAATATTCAAATCCAAAGCAAATTATCATTTCCAGAGAGGCCTGCAAAATAGGATATACGACCATCTCTGTCATCTGCTTTGCCAGTGGCAAAGGCTCTCCTCTGTAAGTGTGTGAAAGTGTTACATTATCTGGTGCACCCAGGCCTTATGGGAGTCAAACAGCTACTCAACTGCTTAAGCTGGCCAACAGTGCACTCTGGAGACAAAGCACGAAAAGCAGATGCCAGAAGGAAGCTGCCAACAAAGGGGATGTCCCCCACTGAGACCACCTGTCCTTCCAGCAGGTATTAGTACTGTCATTACTTTGTGGAGAATAAGCAGGCTTAGCTGGTGGTGATCACTCACACATGGATCTCACTGAGCTAGTTGTCCTCTTGCCTGTCTTGAGCTGTAAAATGGGAGTTCCCTAGTTCATTATCAAGGGAAAGGCCATACTGGGATGTCTTGTCCACAGAAAGACCTGCATTGTTGTCACCTTCACACAGGTTAACCTGAAGGACAAAGAAGCTCTGGCTAAGCTAGTGGAAGTTATCAGGACCAGTTACAATGACAGATATGATGAGATCCACCAAGCAATGTTCCACATACCAGCTGGGTATCCTAATAACTCAATTCTGACGCTATCTACCCAAAGCTAGCTTCAGATCCCACAGGTAAGGCCTCAGTCCTTCAAGGCCTTTTCCCCCACACATGCTTCAGATGTCAGCTGCGAACCCAGGTTGATACCTGTGCTCCTGACTGACTGATCAGAGGTCCCTACAACCCCCTCCTTAAGTTTGATTAATTTGCTAGAGCAGCTCCCAGACCTCAGGGAACCCATTTACTCACTAGATCACTGGTTTATTATAAAAGGCGATAACTCAGGAACAGCCAGATGGAAGAAATGCAAAGGGCAAGGTGTGGGGAAGGGGATGAGGAGCTTCCATGGTCTCCACAGGTGCAGCACTTCACAAATCTCCATGTGTTCTCTAACCGGGAAGTTCTTCAAACTCTGTGCTTTTGGGTTTTCATGGAGGCTTCATTACATAGGCATGATTGATTAAACCATTGACCATCAGAGATCGAACTCAATCTCCAGTCCCAATCTCTACCCTCCCTGGAGGTCAGGGGCTGGGACTGAAAATCACAGTCCCCTAAAATCACTTGATTGGCTCTACTGGCAACAAAGCCCCGTTCTTAGGTGTTTTCCAAAAGTCACCTCATTAACGTCACAAAGGTCACTTTTACGGCTGTAAGCCAGGAACCATGGAAGAAGACCAAATAAATGAGAAAATATATTTTGGTTATCTGAATAACTAAATATGTGTTTTTATTATAAATCACGATATCACGACTGGGATGGATTTTAGAGAAATATATAATCAAAGGTATTGAGTACTAATAATTCATATCTCGCTGTTAATTCTAACGAACAAAGTGGGTAGTCTTTGCTCTTTTGGAATGCCAGTGGCCTTTCTTGTTACTCCTCAAATCACACCACACATAACACCATATCAGTGGGCTTCCATGCCAGACAATAAAACCCCAGCTTCCCCATCTGTGTAATTGGATAATACTATTACTTGCTTTCTATGATTACTGGGAGGTTTAAATGAGGCAATGCATGTAACAGTCTTACCACAATGGTATGCACATAGCAAAGATTAAAAAATACTCGCCATCATTATCAGCGCTATAATTGTGGTGGATAGAGAAAGGGCCATGTACTCATGACTATATTCTTTAGTGTCTAGCATATGGAAGGTGATCAAAATTTGGAATGCATAAAGATATTATTAAAAATCTAGGCTGCCCAGGCTTTAGAATTCAGAATAATGAAAGGTCTCTTTTCATTTCTGTACGGCTCCATCGAGAAATTTAATTAATGAACACTATCTTACTATGACACTGAGAAAGCTGAAAAATTCATGGTTTTATTCTAAATAACAACAGAAAGAATGTGTTTCTAATTAGGGGGAAAAAGTACCTTGACCACCAGCTTCCAAACACTGACTTCCTGAAAGAAAGTGGAAAAAGCCAAATCTATATAAAAATCTGCAGTTTCTCCAAAACCCATGCTCAGGGTCATATCAACCAATACTCAAGGAGGGAGTAGCTTCCTTCCACCAATGAACCTAGCCTCCCTTTGCAAACCACCTTTTATAGGCAGAATTCCTTGGGGTTCTGTTTCACTTTGTGGGCTGCTGGAGATATTCTGGTTTGAGGGCGAAAAAGGGAGAGAGGGGGCAAAATGCAGGGCGAGTTCCTCCAAATGTCAGGCAGGGTAGTGCCAGGACAGCTGGGCCTGAAACCCTGCACCAGGGGAGGGGCACTGGCTTGGCTGGGAAGGATGTGAGCTCAGCCCCATCTGGTTTCTTTTAATGCTCGCAGCAAAAGGTCTGACTTATTGCATTTTTTCTCAATGTCTTACATTAAATCAGATTATTAAGTGCAGAGACAGTCGACTGTTCTCTGTCCTCCTGGCTGGCTTTCCAGCATCACCATAGCAATATCAACAAACAGAGAAGTAAATTAACCTCTGAAGAAGAAGTCTGCTGGCTTTATCGTTCAAATTGCTCTCACTTTCCCTGCTTAAACACGCACACATGTGCACGCACACGCTCACGTACTCTGTTGTTGTGATTGTCATTTTCCTTATTGTTAGATCTATGAGCTATTTGACCCAGTGGTGACAAGACCGAAGGCACAGCTTGTTTCCTATCACCATTTTGTTGAAAAACAAACAAACAAAAATCTTCCATTACTCCCCTTTGCCTACAAAATTAAGAATGATTCCTTTGCACAGTGTTCAGAGTTCCTGACCTCTTTCAAAGCCACATGTCTACTGTGATTTGTCAATGGCCCGCATGAGCCATTCAAGAAGAAAGAGATCTGATTTCCTTATAGAACTCTTTCTCGTCTGATTTTGACATTTCTGTCCATGTCCCCTGCTATCATCTCAGCACCACCAAAGCAACCTTCAAGTCTAACACCAGGCAATACTGAATCTCAAACTTCCCCTCTCCTATTTCTACTGCAACCAGCCTGGACCAAGCTGTTCACAAGTCCAATCTGGTTAACATTTGCAAGAGCCTCTGAACTGTCTCAGTACTTCTACTCCTGTCCTGAGTGGTCTATTTTTAACACAGCACTCAGAAAAGTCTTTTAAAAATAAAAATCTTATTAGTTCCCTCTCTTCAAAACTTTTCTATGGACTTTCCTGGTCCATAGATTAACTCAAAGGCCTTACGATGCCTATTGTGTCCTGTGTGACCCGGCCCTTGCCCATCCATTCGACTTCATTTTATACCCTTCTCCCACCCCTGGCTCGTACTCTCCAGAATCACTGGACTTACATCCATCCTTAAACATGCCAAGCCCTTCTCTGCTGTTGGCCATTTCCTTTGGTTGTTATGGGGCTGATGCCTTCTAATCGTTATTCAGATCTCAGCTTAGAGAATGTCTTGACCACCCTATTTGCAGTCATCCCCATCCACTTCATCACTATCACACTGTCTTGTTTTTTTTTTTTTTTTTTTTTTTTTTGATAACACTTAACACTCCAGATGTTATCTTGCTTATTTGTTGATAAATTAACTGATAAATCATTGTCTGGGTCTCTCTGTTAGAATATAAATAGGGCAGGGACCCTTTCTGCTTGTTCACCACAGAATTCTCAGCACCTAATAAAATGCCTGGCACAACAAAAAGCTATCAATAAATATTTTTTGAATGAATAAATAAGACCCATTTTTTAAGACCCAGTTTATAGGCGACGTTTTCCATAAAGCCCTTATTACTCATTACTAGAAACCTCCTCTCCCTCCCATGCATTATCTCCTACGTATAATCAATCACTTCTTTTCTTTTAGAGGAGTGACTTGTACAACTGCTATATCTTCTCTATTAAACTGTTGCTTCTTAAGGATTGTTTGATTTGTTTTTATAACTTACCATACATAACTTTATATGTCAGAGCTGCTCAGTAAAAGAATATATTTTGCATCTCACCCCTGTAATCACTCACATGCACAGGCCTGCTCCTACAGTTGGCCCTCTGCTAAATATTGAGCAGACAATATTTATTTATTGGTTACTAATTAGAGAAGACATTTTCAGTGGTCCATATCACATTCCTTTGCCCACGTCTGCCGTGTGAGCTCTTGAGGACAAATCTTTGCAAACTGAAGCATAATGGCCAGTGTCTCCAGGTGGATGGCACACAGTGTCTCCAGGCGGGTGAACTCCTTGGAAGTTCAGCAGGCCACGCCCCCCACACATGCACCCTTTGGAGTTGCCAAAGACCTATTGCCTCTCAGGGGTAATCCTCAACCAGAGGAGACAGAAACTAGGAATAAGTTTCTGTTCTCATTCTCTTGTTCTTCAGATGTACCATTTGGGAAGATAGTTTAGGTAGTTTTCAGATATCCTGATAGAACTGAACCTTTGTCACTTATGGCAGCAACCTCTATAATATACTTTTATACTAGATTTTTATCTTTCCCTGTGTCAATCTCCCCTTTCTCTTACTTCTGCTTCCTGAGATCACTTTCCAAATAAACTCTCTATAAATAAGCTCTTGTCATAGGCTCTGCTTCAAAGAAAGCCAAACTGAGAGAAAAAAATAGATAAATTGGACTGCGTCAAAATTCAAAACTTTTGCGTGTCAAAGGACTCTGTCAACACAGTGAAAAGACAATCTAAGAATTGGGAGAAAGTGTTTGCAAATTGTATATCTGATGAGGTGTTAATGCACAACTCAACAAGAAAAACAGTGCAATTCAAAAATGAGAAAAAGCTTTAAATAGCCATTTCTCCAAAGAACATATACGAATGGCCAATAAGTACACAAAAAGGTGATCAACATCAATAATCATTAGGGAAATGCAAATCAAAACAATAAGATACCACTTCATACCCATTATGATGGCTATTATCAAAGAAACAGGACGTAACAAGTGTTAGCAAGGATGTGGAGTAATTGGAACCCTGTGCATTGCTTGTAGGAACGTAAAATGGTGCAACCTCTGTGGAAAACGTTATGGCAGTTCCTAAAAAGACTGAGTATAGAATTACCATATCATCTAGCAATTTTACTTCTGGGTATCTACCCCCGAAAAGTCGATCTTGAACATTTGCACACCCATGTTGTAGCAGCACGATTCACAATAGCCAATAACAGAAGTGATCCAAGTATCTGTTGGCAGATGAGTAGATAAATAAAATGTGATGTAGATACACAATGGAATACTATCCAGTCTTAAAAAGGGAGGGAAAATCTGGTGCATGCTACAGCGTGGATGAAGCTTCAAGACATTATGCTAGGATAATAAGAACAAATACAGTATGATCCCACTTACATGATATACCTACGGTAGTCAAATTCATGGAGACAAAAAGTAGATTGATAGTTGCTAGGGGCCAGCGAATGGGGCATGGGGAGTTAATGTTTAATGGGTTCAGAGTTTCAGTTTTGGAGAATGAAAAAAGTTCTGGAGACGGAGGGTTATGATCGCATAACAGTGCGAATGTGCTTAATGCTACTGTGCTGTACACTTAAAATGGTCATAATGGTACAAACAAACAAACAAACAAAAAACCTCTTTTGCTGCAAATCTGTATAAACAGAAAGTAGATTAGTAGTTGCCTAAGGCTAGAGGAGGTTGGGGGAAGTGGGGAGTAAATGCTAATGATAAAAGTGTTCTAAAACTTATTGTGGTGATAGTTAGACAACTCTGAAATACTAAAAACTGTTGACTTGTATACTTTAAATGGGTAATTTATATGGTATTATATAAATTATATCTCAATAAAGTTATACACACACACACACACATATGGTTACATATATGTAAAACTCTTTGCTGTTTGACAGTCCCTTTACTTAGGCAATGAACTCATGGTCTTGGCTATTCATGACATTCCTTCTCATATCCAAAAATTCAAATTTCTTTTTTCTCCCTCAAAATTATCCCCAGCCCCCATTTCCTTCTCATCTTGCTACCTAAAAACTAATATGATATACATTCATGTCTTTAAAAAGACCTAATGAGTACTATGAAGAAACAGTTTTGATAAAGAGCCTCTGATACATAAAAGATTGAGCTAATGAGGAAAGACCAGGAATCTGGCTGACCAAGGAAGATGTATTTAGATAGCTGTCACAGCAAGCACACTAAAAGCTGTCCACGATCTCTTCTCTTTTTGCTGCCAAGAAGAAGAGAACCTACCAGTCATAGTGCTAAGCTTTCACTTTACAGAAAGGAAAAAGAGAAAATGAAGATGAGCTTCCCAGTAGCTCAAGTCTTTGGACTCAGCATTATAGTAGTGTTCCAGGGTGCTTTGGGTCCCGCCAAACATAAAATCCTGGGGTTCACTGAAGAGCTCAAGATTAGAAAGGGCAATCTTGGTTCTAGAAAAGCCAGCCCTGTTCCATGTCAAAGTTAAAGACAGACGCTAGTTAAAGTGATAAGGACAAATTTTAATTATTACAATATGTAGAGAGTTCATCATGAACTGAACTCAACTTGAATTTGTACCAAAGTGACTGGATGTTTCAAAAGGAGAATGAGGGAACAGGAAAGGGGGTGAGCAGGTGGTCCAGTAGAGTAAGCCACATGAAAAATGGCAACCTCGAGTTTTCTCAATCAGGTACTGGGGTCATCCTAGGAATGTGACCTTGAACTGTTATAAACTATTTTAGTGTTTTGTTCAAGTCTTTAGAGACCAAAGTTGAGGCCTAGTTGAGAAGAGGACTCAGGGGTGCTTAGCTAGAGTTTGGTCAAGGAGAGTATCTTTTTTTCATCTCTCAATAGCTATGTGATCCTGGGTGTCACATATCATCATCTTTGAGCCCAAGTCTCTAAGATAAATATTGAATTCTTCCAATTCCAACACACACACATATGGTTACATATATGTTAAACCTCTTTGCTGTTTGATAGTCCAATAGCTCACTCCTCTCATAGATACTTATTATACTGAAAGTCAAGAGATGTGGGTTTGAGTCTCATTTCAGTACTTATTAGCTATGTGACCATGAACAAGTCACGTAGTTGTTGAGTCTCAGTGTCCATGCCCTTAAAATTACAACAAAGGACTTTTACAAAGACTGGAATCTGTGACTTCTGCTTCATTACATTTTCTTGAATATTTCAAAGGTGTATGTAATCCTAACTGGGACTTACATTATTTCGTGTGGCAAAGTAAAAATTTTAAAAGAACCCAAATATCCTTCAGTAGAAGACTGGTTAAATAAACAGCACATTCATACAATGAAATCTTAGGAAAAAAATTAAGAATACATTTTTTTTAATAGACTTAGAATAAAGGCCAACAAACACGAAGTGGGAAAAATGTCAAGTTGTAGAACAGGAGTGTTAATTAGATCTCATTTTAATTTTCATCAAATGAAAAAGCATATAAATTGTATATGAATATGTATATGTACAAGTTTATGTGTACAGAGATAAAAGTTTAGTAGGATACATACCAAACACTAATATACCTGGATTGTAGGCTACTGCATGTGCTGTCGAAGAATAAGGGATTAGACAAAATTAGAATCCATCAGTGAGAATATCACTTTTCCTCTTACACAGTAGGCAGTTTAAGCCAAGATCCTGTGCTACGTATTTTATGTTCAATTACTCATAATCATCCAAATAGCCTGAGAGAGGGTGATGATGATGATGATGATGATGATGGTGATGAAGGTGATGATGATGGTGATGATGGTGATGATGGTGATGGTGATGGTGATTGTGGTGATGATAGTGACAATGATGACTATTATTCCCATTTTACAGATGAAGAAAGTGAGGCAGAGAGGTTAAATAACTTGTTCAGTATCACACTACTGTAAAGTGTCAGAGCCAAGATTCTGACACTGACTTCAATTTTTCCCTTCTTAACCAATATGTAGCTTCTAGCTAATTGTTTTTGAAATAAAAAATTGAAAATAATTTACCAACAGAGTAATCGTTAATTCCAAGATGGCAGTCCTGTCTTCATCAGAGACAGAAATCTCACAGATTACTCCACTTTCCATCTAGTGTGGGGAAATATTTCCCATGTAGGAGTGTATATAGGAAAAGGATTACCTGTCTATAAATATTGTATTACTATTTATTAATAATAATTGTTTTTACCAACGGGTAGTATAAAATCTCCACATCTTCTCTTTATTTTCCCTATCTTTATAAACAGACAACAAATAGTGAGGTGGGAAAATCCTAGTATCTAAAAGTAAAAAAAGTGTCACTCCCCATTTGCTTCTGTTTATTGCCCCCACCTCTCATAATCTGAGGAAGAAAGAGCATCTGTAGATAAATCTATAAGCCAGACAACTCACTGTATGAGAGTAAAAATGGAAATGAGAAGGACTAAAAGTTTTCAATCACGTGAAGACAGAAAGAGTAATTTAATTGGGACACAATACGCCAGTTATCCAGCATGCTCCAAATACAAAAAGTTTGGGAAGACGATGGGAAAACTTCAATTCTGTCTCATAAACCTCTCTCTGGGCCAGTCCAACCAGCTTTTTCAGCAAAGAGCATGACGATGGGGTTAAACAATGGAGGAGAAAGAGGGAGGTGGGGGGGCATCAAACACAACACCTCCAGGCCCCTCCCTCAGACATGGTGTTTAGCAATTACATCAAATAAACAAGGAAGTTCACATTCTTCCCCAAAATGCCTTATCACATGACTTCGACCTTTCTAAAATCCCATTTCCCCCATCTGTGAAATTACATCCTTCCTACTGCATTGCTCACAGGAAACGATTGCAAAGTATCAATTCTTTGTTGAGTACTTTGAACATGAAGGTTCTATAAATAGAAGACATGATTAGGACAAAATAATACCCTGGGACTAGTGATGCAGGTACACTGCTTTTCTTTTTCCCCCTTTCCTCTTTTGGGTCCATATGAATCTTGACTTCTTGCTTCTCTGCCTTTCCTGGTTCCGTTGCATCTGAAGCCACAAAAAACCTACTTTCATAGGCGCATTCCTGTTCTACGTTTAATCGATTATGTTTACTAACATTTCAAAATAACGGAAACTATTTTGGGCTTCCATCATTTTGATGTAGGAGTGGGAGAGGTGGCCTGATTCATAAAGGAAAGAATAGAGTTCCATACTCAGGGGCAGAGACTACTGGCCAGTCACCAGATCCATGCTCTCTCCTTCTTGGGCCTACAGCCAGGATACCTTTTCCAGACTGCTTGTAGTTAGATGCGGTTGGTTGAGAAAAATCTACAAGCTCTCATCCTTCATGCTCTTTCCCCTTCCTCTGACTTCATGCTAAAAAAGGACAGCAATCTGAGAAGCTGAGTTGAAGGTGGCAGGGCCATGGACTGGAGGAGCCTAGACACCTGTATGGCCCTGTGGAGGGCAGTAGCTCACCAATCAGGAACATCTGTTGTGGGTTTCATATGAGCAAGAAATAAAAGACTTATATTTGAGCCATGCAGTATGCATGTTTGCGGTTTGTTACAGCAGCTGTTTTCACCTAACAAACACAAGTTTCCTTCTACTAAAAAAGAGACAGATATGAAGAGGCCATGGCTAAGAATTTGGTCTGGTTGATAAAAAGGCTACAAAACACCATGTCAGCAAAACACCATGATCGTCCATTTGGCTGAGAAAAAAGAGGCCCCAAGAGAATGACTGAAAGGCCAAAAATCAGATCAAAAGAACTAAATAGTTCTACATGACCAAATAAGATTTTAAAAAAGTTTTCTAGAGTAATTGAAGAGTAATTGAAGAGTGGTAAAGAGGATCTAAAATGCTTATGTTGGGGTTGAATATACACTTTGGAGAGACAAAAGGAAAATAGTAAAGAAAGGATGAAATGGAACAACAAAATGGCATCAGTGAGAGGACCTGCAAATAAATTGGCCAGTGACAATTACTCAGTGGTCTGGCTGGCAATAGGATTTTAGGTACATAAAATCCTTATATTAAACTTTATATTATTAGCTTTATTATGGCATAACTTTCTTCAGTTAATATAAAGCATTTCCTTGTACTGGGATCTCTTAAAGAAATCAAGGAAAATATGCTGAAGGCCCACCCAGCATACAGGACAATAGGACAGATAGAAAAATAAGGGTGACAGTAAATACTCATCAAAAGCCAGCAATATGAGAAAGATATTAACAGGAAAATGGAAGCTTCCAGGAACTTTGAAGGCTAATGGGAGGATGCTGGATTTTTTGTTACATGTAAATATGTGATAATGCAAAGTGTTTTTTAACACTGGCTCTGAAGCTGAATTGCTTATGACCTAACCCAAGTATGACCAGATACTAACTGTGTGACTTTGAATAAGTTAATTTATTTCTTTGGGCCTCAGTTCTGGACCCTGTAAAAAGAGGAAAATGCTAGAACCTATCTCCTAGTGATGATAGGAAAAAATTAAATAATGTTAGGAGGAATGAATAGTGTCTGGCATATGGTAAGCTTTTGACAGATCTTATCTATTATTATTATTATTCCTATGTATTACAAGTGGAAGATAATGTAGTGAAGTCAGGAACTGGTGAAGACTAAAGTTTTTTAGAGTATGTAGTTTTATGAAATGATTTATGAAAAAATGACATGTACAACTATTTTAAGTGTATATAAAATGAGTTGACAAAGCAAAAATGATTGCCTAAAGAAACATGATCAAAACGAGGCTCTTTCCTGCCAAAATGGCTAAAATTACAAAGATTGGCAAGTTTTGAATTCAAACTGGAATTCCTATATATTGCCAGCAGGAATAAAAATGAGCACAATCACTTCGGAAAACTGTGTGACATTACCTATTAATATGGAACATACACAAAGCCAAGGACCAGCAATTTCATTCCTAGATGTATGCTCGGTTGAAATATAGTATTTACTCATTAAAAATTATTTAGACTGATGTTTATCCCAGCATTATTCTTGATATACTTCAACTAGATTTAACCCCAATGTCCTACAGTAGTAATATGGATAAATAAATTCATGCCATGGAATACTGCATAGCAATATTAATAAATCTTGAGCTCCCACTGCATACAAATCTCACAAAAACAACATTGAGAGAAAAAAAAGCAGACACAAAAGATTAGATACTCCATAGTTCATTAAATACATTGACTATATAGATATATAATGAATATAAATGTATAATGAATCTATAATGTTGAATAACATATATTGAGATAAATGTACAGTGTTATATGTCCAGGTAGTAATGACCTTGGAGAGGTGGGGATAGTGATTGGGAAGGGACACAAGCAAGATTTCCCTGGAAAGTGGTTGCACAGGTATGTTTACTTTGCTATAATTCCGCAAAGTGTACACTGATGATTTGTGCCCTGTTACACTCAGTAAGAAGTTTTTTAAAAAGAGGGCCCTTGATAGGGATGAATTCAGCGTGAGCACTGACTCAATCCAAGGAAGTACTTGCTCCCTGCTCCCACGATCACACACTTTCAGTCTTCACCATTGTTTGGAGATGAAACAGAAGAGACTCTGGCTTCACCACAAAATAACCTAAAAACAATGACATTTCTTTAAGGAATTAAGCAACTAAACCACATATTACAGTCCATTCTCTACAAGCCAATAATTCCATTCCAAGCCGTTCCCAGGCTTAGAAAAATGAAAAAAGACCTTTTATTTCCACAAATCTATTTGTCTTACCATTTCCATGGCTTTGCACAAGCAGGAGTTTCCTTTATTATTATTTTTTTTAATTAGCTATTAAACTCAATGTTGAGATGGATTTGAATAAGATTTTGACCAAAAGGAAAAAAAAAAAGTGATTCGTGTGTCTTCCTACAGAAAAGATTTGAGTTCGGTCACCCAGGCATTTCTATATTTGGTATGCCATTTTGCTCTCCAAAATATTTCATCATAAATAATCAGAACTCACAACAGCAATAAACGATCTTACCTTCATCACTACTTACACATAGTTATTTACCGTGTGTTTGCTTCTTTAATTTGTGCCTCACACATGAGACTATAAGCTTCATTAGAGCAGAGAATAAATTTTTGTTGATTAATTTGTTATATATTCAGTACCTAGAAAATATTCAAACAAATAAATGACAATATTTTTGTGACTTATCAATGTTAATATGTTTCCATCATTTTTAATAGAGGAGTAATAAATAAAATCTTATACAGATACCTGATCCATCAAGTATATAAAAGTGAAGTTAGGATGCAGGATTGTCTTCTGGTATCTCTATATACAACCCCAGGCGTTGGCTGAATCTGCAGGCCTGAGAACCAGGAGTACTGATGTCTGAGGCCAGGAGAAGGTGGAAGCCCCAGCTGAAGCAGAGAGCAAATTCACCTTTCCTCTGCCTTTTTGTACTGTTCAGCCCCTTAATGGATTAGATGGTGCCCGCAGAAACACTCTCATAGACACAACAAGTAATAAAGATTTAGCAACTACCTAGGCATCCCTTATCCTGGTTAGAGTGACATGTAAAATTAACTGTCACAGTGACATTTGAAAAGTCTTGAAAAAGCTGAGTGAAGACACCATGATTACAGCTAGAAAAAGAGAGCTTTGGGCTGAGGGAATGTCATGTTCGAGGCCCTGAGACAAAAGAGCTTAGTGCTTTGAGAGAACAGAAAAAAGACCAGCATGAATAGAACAGAGTGAGAGAAAGGAGTTATAGGGAATAAGGTCAGAAAGGTAATAAAGAGCCACCCTATTTACTGATACTTGGCCCAGTTGGAGCAGAAATAGATTCAAATAATCAGAACATATATAAGACTATTTGCCTGGACAAGTTATCAGAACATAAGAATAGATATTATTTTATTAATACATAAATAATAATGAAAAAATAAGAGATCTCTTTGCAAAAGCATTCATGAGCTAAGAAAATTTGATGGAAGAGGTATGTTTGAATTAGTCTATAACAACATAGAAAATTATGGAGAACTGAGAAAATAAATGTAAGATTTTTGATTAGACTACCATAGATAATCCTAGAGGTATCTCTATACTGTAGAATCAAAATGCAATTTACATTGCTATAACTAACAAAAGAGATGTATTCCTTTGCATAACTAGACGATTCAGAGTTGAAGACTTCAGCAACTCAACCCAGCTGAGCCTTTGTCAAGCCATGTCATTAGTCCACTACTCTGCCTCCCATGCTGACAGCTTTATCCTAAGGAAGGCTACACTCAAAACAAAATGGTTTGCAGCAGCTCTGGATTTCATATCCTTATGCTATATCATTCAGAAGGGGAAAAAAGATGTTTTCTAGAAGCTCTCTCAGAGGAGTGATGGATTTCTAAAATTACTCAGCAGAGATTTTCTTCTGTTTCATTGACCTAAACTGAGTAATAGATACATTCTTGATCTAAACTGTCAGCTAGGTAAATTCCATGCACTGATGGCAAAAGACTGGGTTACAAGGATTCATTCATTCATTCATTTGCTCATTCAAAATATTTATTGAGTGCCTAACATGTGTCAGGCATTGTTCTAAGCATTTGGAATACAGTGGTAAATAAAATAAAGATCCATATTATCATGTGGATAGAGACAGACAGATTAACATAATAAGTATACAGTAGTTTAGGAGGTGATAAATGCTACAGAATAAAAAGAAAAATAAAGCAGGGGAAAAGGGATTTGGAGTGTTAAAAGTTGAAAGAGATGGCTTCAGTTTTAAACAAAGTGATTAACATAGGATAGGATTCATTAGAAAGGTGACATTTGAACAAAGCCTTCAGAGAAGGAGGGAGTTACCCATCAGATGATCTTCAAGCAAAGCACTCCAAGCAGAGTGAACAGTCAATGCAAAGAACCTAAGACAGGAGCTTGCATGGTACATTCAAAGCATAGCAGTGAGGCCAGAATGGTGTGAGGGAAGAATCAAAAGCAAGATGAGGTCAGAGAGATAATGAAACCAGATTATGTAAGTCTTGTGAGCTCTTGTAAAGCCTTGATTATTATTTAGAGTAAAAGGGGGAGTCATTGCTGTCTTTTCAGCTGAGAAATTGCGTGGTTTGACAATCTAGTTGATGAATTGTGAATGGACTATGAGGGGACAAGAGTTGAAATAGAGATAATATGGAGATAATTGGTGATTATGACAAGAGCAGTTTTAATCAAGTGGTAAAGGGGACAGAGAGGAAACAATGTGGTAGGAAGTCTACAGAGATAGCATCTTTCTCCTTCTTTCCTTCTTGATAAGAATGTTTTCCCTCAATAAGAAAGGAGACTCCTCAGTAAGAAAGGAGTCTAATACGCCTTCATTTGAATCTTTGTTTCTTCATTGACCAGAATTGACATTCTGGGAAGTGACAATAAACCCAGGCATTTTCAACACTTATGTTTGGAATGCCCCCAGTCGGAACCTAGCCACCATGCTGAGAGGAAGCCAAGCCACACTGAGAGGTTGTGTAGACAGACATTCCAGCTGATAGTTTCAATCAATAGTCAGTACCAGCTGCTAGCTGTGTGAGTGAGCCATTGTAGATGTTCAGCCCAGTCGATGTTAGAATACTCCAGCCTCGGCTGCCAGCTGAGTGCAACCATGCAGTAGAGTCGGTTCCCCAGAAAGCGGATTCTGAGGCGGAGGCCATTCATTAGGAAGTGCTTTGGGTTTAAATACCTGTGTGAGGGAAGAAAAGGGTTGGAAGCAGGAATGAAAAAAAAGGAAGTACCAGCTGCTAAACAATTTAATCAGAAGCCTCAACAGACCCTTTTGGGGAGTTCTGAGGTGAGATGATCCCTTATATCTGTATCAAATTGGGATGAAAGGGTTGGGTTTTATATCCTCATAATAATCAGTTATTGGATACAGGCCACCTTGGGAAGGGTGTGAGGCCTTGACCCTCAGAGGCATTCCCTGAAGAAGACTGATAGCTGAGGGCTATCTGTCAGGCATGCTCCCAACAGCTGATATAATGTATTCTTGAAGTGGAAACTGATTGAAACGTCACAATATTTGCCAAAAACATCATGATAGATCCAAAAAGAGAACTGCCCAGCTGAGCCTTTGTCAAGCCATGGAATCATGAGAGGTGACAATAAATTATAGTTCTAAACAATTTAAGGTTGAAGATGCTTACTAAGCATTCACAGATAACTAGAAGAGAAGATAGGTTAAGCACTGAGCCTTGGAGCACTTCAACATTAAGAGGACGTGGAGAAGACTAGGAGCCCATAGAAAGACAAGGAAGGAGTAACCAGTGAAGCAGGGGATAAACCAAGTTCACTGTGCCAGACTTGGTCCTGTACCAATCCCTCATCCTTCCCCAGCTTGGGATTGACCCCTGCAGGCTGCTTTTCCAAGATTCTGATGTTTTTTGCTCTCCTGCTGGGATTGGTTTATGAAAGATACTGATGGAAATTTGGAGGGAAGGAGAAAAGAAGAAACCAGAGACTTTCTCTCCTTCTTTGAGGTGGTGTCTCTGGTTGTGGTGGTATCTTCTCTTTCTCCAGGATCTGCCAGACAAATCCTTCATAGTTCTAGCATGTGATGGGCCCCCCAAACCCATGAGCACCTCCTCGCCTCCTTATTCCTCCATCCTGGGCTAATACTATGTTCCTGCTATTGCCAGTCTCTGGTTTTCTTGCAATCTCCTGTTTGGCCTTTCAGTTCTTTTGTCACCTGTGTCATCAAGGCCCTGAATTAAATTATTTCTGGTCAAATAGTAAGAATAGTTTCTGTTTTCTTGATTAGATGCTGACTTGATTAGGTCCTGGAAGCCGAGTGAAGACAGTGTATCAAGGGGGAAGGAATAATTAACTGTGCCAAAAGCTGTTGACAAGTGAAGTAAGATGAGGACTGGGAATTGATTCTTAGATTTAACAAAATGAAGGTCATTGGTGACATGACCAGAGCAGTTTCAGTAGAGAGGCAGGCAAGTGAAAGATCAATTAGGTTAAATCAGAGACCACCTCTGCAGCTGTAGTTGGGCCAATTCCCTCAAAGGATTGACATAGGGAAGTTATAGAATGAATGTGGGGTAATAACCATAATATCCATTCTCACCAGGAAAGAGGCAGAAGACTGTGGTCATAAGAGGGAATTCATCTAGGTGGAAAGAGCCAGTGATTAAAGCCAGAGACTTCCACTGAATAAGCTCAAGGACTTAAGTTCACGGCAGAAACACATGTCGAAGCAGGATGGTAAAGTCACATAAGGAAAATTCAGAAACTCTAGTTAAAGCACCAGAAAAATTCAGAATCCGTGCAAAAAACAGTGACTTTCTGCCTTCCAAACTTTATTTTTGGAATTGAACAAACCAATTAACAGTGCATTGTGAGTGTGTTTATTGCAGGAAATTAGTATAAGCTAATAAAATATGTTTATCTGCAGTAAACTTCAGAATACATTTTTGAGTAGTGACTCCACTTGAGGGATACTAACTCAAAAAGTAATCCTAAAAAGGAAAATGTTTAGGCATAAAGCTGAATACTGAATTATTTATTAGAATAGAAAAGTTGGAAACATATTGTTTAGGAATTTAGGAATATGTAGTTACATTATAGATCATCCATTCCAAATAATGTTAATAAAAAGCATTAAAAGTTATGGTTCCATATACAAAGAAAATAAGATAATTTAATATTCAGCTTTTAAAATGAAAGATGCAGCATTTATATGCAAAGCATAATTATAACTAAGTGGAAGTGTGCCAGCATTTAAGTAGCATGTGAGACCCTAGGTAATCTTTCTATTTTTCTATGCTTTATTTGTTGATTGTGTAAAATGTTTTAACAGCATAAATAAATAAACAAACAAATAAACAAACAAATTCTTTAAAAGGAAAACAATTTCAGGCGATAGGACACATATTATTCCCTTTTGGAGAAATTCTATGAGAGATGTAAGAGGCGGTTAGCTAAAATATAACTAGTCAAATTCTTAATTGGAGTTCCAATTTTTTTGGTTACTTGTGATTAGCATAATATTTATACTTGTGTCAAAGCTGCCTCCTTCACAATCTTTCTTATCCTATTACTAAAGCTTTTAACTCACATGTCATATCACAATGCTTCAACTGACAAAACTGCATATATGTAGATGTCACAGCCAACTGGTGCAAGTTTCTGGGATCCTAATTATATAGATGAAAGCTTGTGTTGCATGCAAATGGATTGAAAACATTCACGGAGAGGGGAATGGAAAAATATGCTGTATTAAAAATATCTTTAGCACAGTCCTTAGGAGAAAAGAAATGGGGGATTGAGTTTGAGATGAAATTATGCCGTTCAGATATATTACAAGTTTTCAGTCTCAGATTTGAAAGGATCTGTCCACAAATTTCCCCATCCAGAACCAACACCCCTTTCAAACCACTCCATTATTTCAAAACCTAAAGTATAGCATAGTGTTATGCTTTCTTTATATTGTTGGACAAAATGTGCTGACAAAAGATAAGGGAGCTTTCAGACATTAAGTTAAGCTGAGAAGAACATCATTGTCAACCGGTACAGTAATTACAAGGCCCAACAACAAAGAAATATTCAGGATTCCATGTAAATGAGGAGAATCCAACAGTTCTTTTTGCTTCTTCTTAAGGTTAAGCAAGAAGCATCAACCAGCATTACCCTCTTGGCTTTGATCATAAAAACAAAACATTCCAGATATCTTATGCAGACAAGGAGTGGTGTCTAAACTCCAGTTCTTCTTACATTCCTCAAATTATTGTAAAAGATGAATAAACAGTGGGTATGTTGTTCTGGTAACCCAAGAAATTACTAATCAGGTGTATAGGCGTTTTCTCCAAAATGTAGCATTCTTCCTTCCCTCAGGTCAGGCACTGTTTTTTTTCCTATTCACAATAGTTCAAATTCCTCTTTACTCATTTACAGATTAATGATGAAGCTAATATATTCAACTGTTAACAGCACCTTGGGTCAAACACAGGCAGTCGGATAGGGTAAGGGATAATAGCATAGTTTGAAAAGCATAGACCTAAGGGTCAAAGTTCCTGGATTTACCAGTTACTAGCAGGGTGACCTTAAGCAAGCCACCTGACCTCTTTGAGACTCATAAAGATAACAATATACTTCCCTCCAAGGAGTATTGTGTGACTAAATGAATTAAGATATGTGAAGCACTTAGAGTGGCGCCTGGTACCCTGCGTGTTAATAGAGTGTCAGCTGTACTTACTCTTCGGCGACCTTTGCGTCAGCTCCAGGAAATTCTTTGGAGATGATTGTACCCACCCTTCAAGATAATATGGCAGGACTGATAATTAATCTCTCTAGTTCATTTAAGTGAACATCTGGTCAAGTTTTCATTCCAAACAATATCAGTTAAAATGACTCAGCCAGACCATGACTAAATAAGGCAAACATTCGCTAATTCTAGGATTCTGTATTGCTGACCTGATTTATTTTTCCTCTCTCCTTAGAGCCAGACAATGTTAAGGCAGGTTGGTAATTCATTTTGTTTTACAGACAAGGGAGTGTTTAAGCTAAATACATGAATTTCAACTGCAAATATCTGGGTAAAGTATTTTTTTAAGAGCAGATACTTAGAACACCATTCATATTCTCCAGGAATCTATCCACCAAATCTTGGTTATTTTGTGTAGCAGTTTCTCTCCCAAAGAGAGAAAAGATGGAGCCAACATAAATGACATAGAAATGGCAGTCTTCACCAAAGCTGCGTGCTGCTCTGCAAAATGTAACACCTTCTTGTCCACAGAGCCTTCATGATGTCCCAGGGATCCTAAAATCAACACAACCCTCTTTGCTCCATAACAATAATAGAGATGAAGATATCTTTGAGGTTGTTTCTTATTCAGTCACCACCTTTTAGACAGGAGATAATCTAAGAGTGAAGCAGAAAACTAACTTATTTAAGGTCATGTGCCAAGTTTAGGACAAAACTGGGACTAGAATTGAATAGCTCCTAAGACTAACTCTTTTCAGGCTATTCTCATGCTTTCCCAAACTCCACTGCCTATAATTAACTTTGGGGAGATATCAGCATAGATTTCCTCCTTCTATTGTCCATTTCCAAATTGGAAACAAAGTTCTTTTCCATACTAACCATCTGGATAACATATGTAGCATATTTGGCACTTTAAAAAATAAACAAGTTGTGAGTGTGCCAAAAAAATTTCAGTAAGTGATCAACAATACATTGTACCTGGGATAATTCTAACTCTCTGTGATTGAAGACTCAGGATGGGCCAGGTCCTAATGCTTTATAGGGAATACATCATTTACTGCTCACAAGAACCTTATGATGTAGTTAATATTATTCTACTCTTTGACAGAAGAGACAATTGAGACTTAGTAAAGTTCAGTATCAGAGTCTAGTCACACACTTTGGTGATCTGATCCCCCAAACCTGTGTGTAAGCCTTTTTCTAATTTGGGGCTCTCACTGCCATCAACAGATCTATCACTGTCTAATTGTTTTATTTTTTTGCTTCAAAGTTCACATGAATAGGTCCAAGTTTTATTGACCTGATGTTGATGTTGTTTCCTCTTCCCCCACTGCCCAGTATTTTATGTATTTAACAGACTCTTATACAATAGTTAGGTATCAGGCATTGTTCTAAGCAATCTGTATATATTACATACGCATTTATTTAATCTTTACCACAACTCAGTGAGTTAGGTAAAAATAATATGCTCATTTTACAGATAAGGAAACTCAGGCATTGGTGTAACTTGCCCAAGTTCACACAGCTAATAAATGACAGACTCTACCACAAAAGTTGCATCATTTAATGTTATAACCTTTTTCACTTCTCTCCTTTTTTTTTTAAAGAGCATATTTTCAAAGGAAAACTTAAAGAAGTGTTTTGATAGGAGGAGGATTGGGTTGTCCCAGATTTTCCTCATATTTATTACAGAAGGAAAGTCAGCAAGTAAATTTAAAGATCTAATTGGCTTTATTAAGCGATTCAAGAATCAGGTAGCATCTCATGTAGCAATTAGATGGGCTCTAGGTGAGTTGTACAAAATAGGTTTTTATAGGCAGAAAGAGGATGGGGCTAAGAAGTTAAAAGAGTGGATTATTTCAGGCAAGGATATCTTCCCTTAGGAGAAGCCAGGAAGTCTTACCAGGCACATTACCCCAGGAGTGTTGATTAGGACACTCCAGACTGATTGGTTTCAAATTCTACTTATGGAAGAGGCTGAAATTGTAATTAGTTAGTTATTAAGTTTTGGCTTGGTGATGTGGCTTAGCAAAAGTGACTCCATTTTTACCTGTTCTTTCTATTTTTAACATCTTCCATACCATGATAACCTTTGGGGTATGCCAAAGTCTGAAAATCACTGCTTTAGAATGTGCTTAAATAATTTTTTTCTTCCTCAGTTATTTCACATAATTTTTTCTTGTCCTTAACTCAAAGGAATTGTGTTGCCATAAGCAATGACTTGTGAACGATTACTCAAACATTAAAAGTGATAATGAGAAGGACTATGTAATAACATGGCAAAGTGGCTATAATATAATAGTGGAAAAAGGGAACACAAGTTGCATGCACTATGTGATTATAACTATGTAAAAATCTATATGCCTGTGTATCTTTGAGTGACTATGTTACAACAGTGGAATTATGGATTTTTTTTTATTTTTCAAATTTCATCTGAAGCTATTCTAGCATCTAAATTAAAAACAACTCTAACAAAATACCAAAATAAAAAAATATATTCCTGAGAAAAGAAATATATTCATTAACCTAAAAGAAATACTTAGTTGTAGGTGAACTATCAGGATACTGATTCTTCCCCAGATTATGTTTTTGGGATCAATATCCATCTCATAATGATCTACTAGCATTTAGTTGATTATTTAAGAGCATTACTCTCGAAAGTTAAGAGCTTGATGAGGTAAATGATGCACATCTTCTTTAAATACAATTTAGCCATTAAAAGTACTATTTATACTGAATATGTTATGACAAAAGAAAGAAAAATATAATGTTGCATATGTAGCATGATCACTGTTATATTTATGTATTTTTAAAAGGCAATACATAGAAATAATGCAGAAAAGAAATCCACAAGAATATTAAGATTGGTTGTGTTGGGGAGAAGGAAGTTAGATCATTTTTTCCCCCTTCTTTTATTTTTCTATATTTTCCAAATGTCGTATAATAAACATTAATTATGTTATAATTAACAGCTGTAAATTTCAGTTTTTAAGAAGAATTAGGAACCTAAAGTAAAAGGAAGAGAAGTAAGCGATTTATTTGAGGATTCTAAGGGTAGCGGTATGAGAGAGGAAGAAACTTTGCCCTCAGGATTCTTTCGTCTGGTCTAATAATTAAATCTACATGAGACAGATTGACAAGAGAAAACAACCAAATTTAATTACGTCCATACAAATGGGAGTCCCACACACAAGAGAGAGTCAGGGACTCCTCATGCATGCCCTGCCCAATAGCTAGGTAAAAAGAGATTATCTATGATAATCTCTTATTATGGGCAAAGTCCCTACTTTAAATCCTTCTAGCTAGTTAAGGGGATACAGAAGTTTCTATTGAGCCTACAGATCAGTTTCCTGAGGTCAAAATAATTCACATACCACAGAGGCGCATGTTGGTGTGACTCATTCTGAACCCCCACAACAGAAATTGTTCAGAGTTCATTTCACATCTCTCCCTCTGTGAGGGATAGGAGACTGGAGGAAACAGATCATTCCATCTAAATGTAGTCCTCAGATTTGTCAAAGCCACAAAAGTAGCCAATGTTTTGGTCTTGGGATCTTGGACAAGAGTTAAGTTTCAAAGGCGTATTCATCTTGTGAAATTTTAAAACTGTAGCAGCCTCTCTTCCCAAGGAAGTCATTTGTTTTTATTTTGAAATACAGTTCAACTTTGAAGATGTTCAAAAAATTAGAAAAATAAAATGTTATTTCAATTGCATTTTCCACTTGATACCAATAGCAACAATTCTATTTAGGAACTACCTATATCATCTCAGAAACTCCCCCAACCTGGCTGGTTGTCAGAACAACCTGGGGAAACTTTTAAAAATAACAGCTGTCTGGGTTGGCAGGAGATTATGACTCAGTAGATGTGGGTTGGGGTCCTCTCTGGTTTGTGTAAGCAAAGGTCTGTAACTAGGCCAAAAAAAAAAAAAAAAA